>NC_135784.1:174151927-174436927 GCF_051106095.1 Pogona vitticeps | reverse complement strand
CTGCTTAGTCCAAGACACATATTCCAACAGGCACTGATATTAGTCTCCATTATTTTAATGCTAGCCTTTGGATTTGAAGGTTTTTAAAAAAAGTCTGAGAAATTGTTTCCTGTTGTTGTGCTGTTTTTGATGGGTTTTTTGGGGGGGGGGCACAGTTTTTCCCACAGCATTGCAAGCCACCTTATTTTCCCAGAAATATAAATTCATAATACAAAACACCTCCACGGATAAATAGAAACCCAGAAGACAGCACTGAAATATAATGGTGAAAAGACTGTCCAATCTAAGCCCAGCTAGAAGAAAGAATCATAATAAAGGAAAGTCACAAGATCCTTCAATCTGCACATTCACAATGACCATCTGTGAAGCAAATGGAGCTGGTATGTAGGTCACCCAGCCATATTTTTCCTCACTATGCTCTGAGGTACTGTATCTCTTTTTAAACCACTGGAATGATGTCTAAATTTCATCAGCAGACATATAAATTATATCAGGCACATTTTGTGACCACTTGTGTCTTCTTCTAATGCATTCCTTTTGGGGAAAGCTGTGTTATGAGAATGGTATGTACCTTTAAAAGAGCTGGATGATCTCAATCATATACAATGGATGTTTATGTGACCACACTAACTAATCATAGCTGTTACATGTCTAGATTAGGCCAACGCTTTGGAAGTTGTACTAGACATTAAAAGGTGTGCCTATTTATACCAATTATCCTATTTCCCTTCTCACAATAAGATTTCCTCACATGTGTGGGCTGCAACATTCCAGTTCCTAAACTGAGTCCATGTTTGCCTTCAAAAGAGCAATACAATAAAAAGTATACAATAAAAAGGAAGTAGACAAAGAATCTCAGAAAGAATATGTGTTGAAATACAATAAAATGAAACTGACTAAAGATAAAATGCAGTCTTTAAATGAGCCTTTAACATATGCAGAAATTATAGAAGCCTTCAAAAAGCAGAAAAAGAAAAAGAAAAAAAGAAGGGGAAATCACCAGGCCCAGATGGTCTTCTGGCCTATTAATATTACAAAGAATTAGAAAATGTATTGCTTAAACCATATAAGAAATTCTTAGAATTTGTTGAAGAAAAGGGAGAATTGCCACCAACGTTGTCCGAAGTGATAATCTCTCTCATACGTGAGGAAAACACGGAGGGTTGGAAGGACATGATTTATAGTTAGGTTGGCATGCTTTTCTATGGTATAAAAAAGATAAAGAGCAGAAAAGTTTCAACTGGCATATGATAAGAAGAGCCCTACTAGGGACCTGGAAAAAGATTATCCAGCAGATTTATCAAAAAACACCAGGCTGGGTATCACCCATAGAGAGCTTTACACAACCTAACCTCATGACAGAAGTGAAACTTTTAAGATATCAAGATCTATTAAAAATGATTTCGAGTTAAGGTCCAAAGAAGAGTTAGAAACACAAGACATCCATCTAGATTGGTGGTCCAGAGCACAACTGGAATCTAGGTATAGAAGACATAAAATAGAGGGCTTTTACATAGAACAAACAATATTCAATAAACTTCTGCTGGGCTCAAATGATAAAGTAATTAAGAAAATGTATGATTATTTGCTTGAAATTAAAATGCAAGATGAGATGGTAAAAGAATGTATGATGAGGTGGGCACAAAATATAGGACATAATATTGATATTGATCAGTGGTTGCAAATATGGAAAAATAACATGAAGCTCACAAAATCTGTAAATTTCAAGGAGAACATATATGTTGTATAGGTGGCATATAACTTTGAAAAAATTGTCAAAGATTTATACAGAGGTGTCAAATGTTTGCTGGAAGTGTGAAGCACAAGAGGGAAGCTTTTACCATATGTGGTGGACTTGTAGAGTAGCGAAACAGTATTGGATGGCAATACATACTCTGTTACAAAAAATATTGCTTTGTAATGTTCCACTAACCCCAGAATTGTTTTTACTGAGCATTATACCAGATAATAGAGATAAGACAAAGAGCTACCTAGTTATATATATAGTCGCTACAGAATTCTTTATGCTAAGAACTGGAAGAAATCGGAGATAACCAAAACAAGAGGAACTCACTAAGAAGATACGGGAAGTGGCAGAAATTGATATTCTATCAGAAGTGTTGAAAGACTGTCCAATACAAAAGGCAACTGAACGATGGGATTTATTATATAAATGGCTTGAGTCACCAGATAGTGTTTGAATAACATAGAATTAAACTAAGATGTAACTGTAAGTTGAAACCTGGAGGGCAATCAAATTGTAGAAAGGCGAAAAGTCGACTTGATATCGCAACATGAACAAACAGATTGGATGACAGTACATTTTGTGCTCTCCTTCCCCCTCTTTTCCCCCATATCCCCCTCTACCTTTTGTATTCCTTACCTTATCCCTAGTTGTTTAAAAAAAACTGGATGAAATCTACACTGATTTAAGTAGAATAGATTCGATTACTATTATGTTAGAGAGTATAAGACAAGATGAAATAAATGGAACAAATTGTAAGAAATCACTCTGGTTGCAACGGATAGAAAAGTAGAAAAATACAATTAAAATATTTATTAAAAAAGAACTAAAAAAGGAAGAAAAATATTTAAATATTGAAGAGAGAGAGAGAGAGAGAGAGCAAAGACCAAACACAAACCATATGTACTGAGGAAAACATTTTTCCAGGCTTAAATAAAGGCTTATGCTTTGCCTTCCAAAGGACTCAATCTGCAAAACATGTTTTCAAAATCTTATTCTAAAATTGATGCGCAAATAAAACATCACCAAAAGACATGCTTACATGCTTTTTTTCACATTTTGGAATAGCATTTTCAATCCATCTATCCCACAATCTATTTCTCCCTTTTTATAAAGAGATGAATAAGCAATACACCTTTCTTTCTTTCTTTCTTTCTTTCTTTCTTTCTTTCTTTCTTTCTTTCTTTCTTTCTTTCTTTCTTTCTTTCTTTCTTTCTTTCTTTCTTTCTTTCTTTCTTTCTTAGCACTGAACAATTTAAATTTAGAAGCATATATTACATACAGGTAAAATTAAAAACAAATTAAAATGTTAGGATAATTAGACTATTTTTTACCAGGAATAAGCAACTTCGATAGTGTTATGTCAGTCCTTTGCTATATGTTTCCATATCTGCAGTATGTTGGAGGATGATTATTCGCAATTCAGTGCTGAGTGAGGTGGAAAAGAGCTGGTTCCCAATGAATACCATACATTAACCATGGCATTACCCTAACTTTTGTGCGGGGGTGGGGGGGGGAAGAGGAGAGAGAATTATTGTGTTTTGCCCATTTTTTGTTAGAGTCGTCTGTCTTCTGGAATTCCATTCCAAATGAACAAAATGAAGCCTACCGTACCTCTTAGTGTTTTGGCTTGGAAGAAGTCCCCAGATCCTGTACAATAACTGGATGGGAAATTATCAAATGAAGGCAAAACTAAGGCCACATACACATCATAGCAGATCTCTGTGAACAACTAGGATGTAATATAAAAGCAGAGGACCTCCTCCAATGCAAGCAGAGGACTGACTGGAACCAGGCACATTTATAATGCAGTAATTGATTCCTGCTAAGATGAACTTCCCTTCCTTGCATCTTGTTTGCATCATTCAGAACAATCTTCTTATGGCAGAGCTGTACATTTCCCATCTAATGGGTGAAGGTCTTAAATATCAAGAGATACTGTGAGTGCCTCAGAAGCCTCTGGAGAATGAAGCAGATGAAATCTAGCATTCCTCACAGCTGGGAGTTTCGTTAATAAGTGATGTAGTTCAGTAATCTTAGACTTCGGATTTAATATTCTTAAAGAATTTGCCTTTTAGATAGTAATGTACAGTACACTCCTCATTTTCAAATGTTGTAAACCAGCCCTACTACATGTCAAAGTATTTGTGTTCATTTTGCTAAGTAGAATTCTGGATATCTGCCACAAAACTATAAGGAACACTCTTTATGAGAATATTGATAACCAAATGATGTAGGACATCCTCTTTCACAATCACAAAACAGTCAAAGCAGATACTTTTTAAAAAACTACTACATTCGAATATGTTCTCCAAAGGCCTCTGCACAGTCCACCTGAAACTTGGGGAAATTCCTTTTTTACTACAACTCCCAGAATCCCCATTTGCCATGATGGCATGGGAATTCCAGGAGATGCAATAAAAAACTGAGTGTTTTCAAGACCTGATCCAACTAGATGGGTCTGAACAGTTCAGTTCAAAAGCTCATTCATGGATGCGCTTTGCTTTATGATTGATAAACATGAAGCTGATCCAGCACCCTTTCTTTCTGATGCCACCATCTTGTGCTTATGCAGTAGTTGAACTTCTGAAGAAGTTAAAATCCTTTGTACAATGACCATGGAAAGAAGCCAAACAACTGTTTAGGGGAGAAGAGCACCACATGAATGTCACTGGATGAGATTGCTATCATTCAAATATGGAGAGATTTTTGTGCCACATATATGGTACTGGTGGTGGCTGTTGCCCATCAGTAGGGCAGGATGGTCAATGAAGGGAAGCTAAACATCAACAGTGAGAGGATCCATGAGGCTGGTGGATCGCTTGAGCTCAGGAGTTCTGGAGAGACACAAACCATGAATGTAGTGCGTAAACAGCTCCTAAGCATTAGTATAAACACTATAGCATTTCTTCATCCTATAAGATTTCTACTGGGCTTAACTTATACACCCCTATAGTACCTAAATATAGAAAGATACATAGACTTAAGAAAATACCAGAATTAGCTAATAAGCTCTATGTTCTGTCCCATCAGCAGAACCATTTCCCAACAGATCCACTGGTTTTATTCCCTTATTTCTCCCTTGCCCAGACATTACAATACAGTAGGACCCCTGTATCCATGGGATCGATATCCGTGGTTTCATTTATCCACATTCCAAAATAAAAAGAAAATAAACTAGAAATAAGTATTTTCATGATGTATTTATCAGAACTGGACACCGCAGGGAACCAGAGGCCGTGCTATGTATTCTTGTTGAAGGATGGTCTCTGGTCCTCTCTTGTGGCCAGTTCTGGTAATATATGTTAAATATTTTTTTCTGGATTTTTTTCCCTTTTACCATGATAAGTATAGCATTTGCTATTATCCACTGTTTTCAGAATCCATGGGAGGCCTGGAACCAATCCCCATAGATACTGGGTTCTACTGTACAATTATTTAACCATTAACATTAACCTGAACTGAAGAGTGTTCTCTTATTTTGGTTCGGTTGGCTTCTAGATCCTCATACTCAAATCTACACTAAGAAAATGTAACTTCAGCCACCTTTTCTGTCAACTGGAAGGTGGCGATGTCTAACTTGGTGTAATGGAGCAACCTCCTCTTCAAGATACTGCAGTTACCAAGGCTATTGATCCTGCTAGGCTACCACTGTTCAACAAGGGCAAAGGGGATCTGGACATGTTTCCAAGAAGAAGAAGAAGCAACAGCAGCAGCTCTTAGATTGTGTGTTGCATGTGCTCCTTTGCTAAACACCAAGCGAAGATGTGGCTGCAAGCAAATAAAATGCTGTACTTTCAACCATACAAGAGTAGAAGCATTTGTACTCCTGGAAAAATGAATCCAGTGTCTTATCAGAGTGATGGATACTGTTTTATTCTTATATACCATCTTCTGAGAACTTGGGAACTGCATGCAAAGCAAAATGCGACACAGCAAGGTGCACCTGCAAAAATGGCTTAATATGTATCAGTGTTTGCAGCTGCAGCAATACCTACTATCCTAACCTAATTTGTAGTATCATCACAGGAAATTGCACAATTTGTTTGTATGGTGCAACTAACCACCCACCCATAACCTGTGCTCAGTGTGTATAAGGATTACCAGTCCTAGAGAGGAACCCTAGGCAGGGAAACAGGATATGCCAATAATGGAGGGAGGGAGTTGGCAAGATTCTAAGACTTCCTTGCTTTGAGTGTTGCGCCTTGGCCAAGGGTGTGATTACGCAGTGAGGGGAATGCAAATTGATTCACCTTTTCTGGCTTTGAAGTCACACCAGGATATTAAGGCTGAGAAGGAAAAAAGCTTCCTAATTGCAGTTCTATTTTAAGTGACTGTGGGTGGCATGATTCAGAAGAACTGCCTCAAGAAGGCTTTCCTTCCTCAATCATTCATTTCCTCAACTTATCTTGCCAGCCAGTAGAGCTTGTTATGCTGCAAAAAATTATTAACAAATGGACAGGAGCTCTGCCTGAGGAGAGGCTGTTTTAAAAAAGGGTCTTGGGAGAGAAGCTTTGTGGAGAGAAGTGAGTGCTGGTGTGTGTGTGTGTGTGTGTGTGTGTGTGTGTGTGTGTGTGTGTGTGTGTGTGTGTGTGTGTGTGTGTGTGTGTGTGTGAGAGAGAGAGAGAGAGAGAGAGAGAGAGAGAGAGAGCACATGTGTGTGCATATGTACTGTCACCTTGTCTTTGTGAGGCAAGAAGTGAGGGGAAAGGTTTTTTTGCCAAAGTACTGCTTTGTGTGTGTGTGTGTGTGTGTGTGTGTGTGTGTGTTGTTTGCATGAGATCAGTTGATCATTCTTTTCTGTATCGGTTCAAAGATATACCTTTTTTAAAAGTAGAAGGGTATCTGATGGAAGGGAAAGCTATGGATATGGAATTCGGGGCTAATTTGGATTTCCCATTGTGTCATTGTGCCTGAAACCCATAATATTTCTTACTTTCCCTCCCCCCCTCCCCCGTGTAGTCAGGATTCAACGTTGAAGGGGGAAGTGGCAGGCAGAAGATGTAAGAGACCTGAGATTGGCCTTGGGCCACCCACTTCTATCCAAGTTCCAAAAAGACCAGTTATTATTTAGACACCGTGGTGACATCCCTTTAGGACTGCTGGGGGAAAAAAAAACACAGCATGTTTGAGATCTTCTCCATGAGGACCAAGAACCTCTTGAAATAGCTCGTGGATCATCAGACCTCTGTCTTTGCTAGGGTCATCCACACCTTGTTTTATTAACAGACCCCCTTACCTAGTTAGACATTATTAAGGTATTTCTTTTCTTTAGATGCCTAGATGTTTCCTGGAACAAGCAGTTCTTGATCCAGCAATAAATCACAAGTAGTGTAGGTCAATTGAATCAGTGGGGATTTGGTGAGTCAACTCTTCCATAAGTCCCATTTATTCAATGGGCCTACTTTAATTGTGACTTGTCCCTGTCCTGTAACTTTCAGCAATTCCCAGGGAATGAATCCTTTGCATTTTTACAATTTATGGTTGCCTGCAATACCTAGCAACCAAAAATACTGCATGTAGTTTTTAAAAAATTCTTGTAAATGAAATATAACCTCTCAAGTGTTAATGCATCCAGGATGGGAGTGTCTCTACATACATGCTAACATAGCAAAGAATCTAAGCCATTGTCCGTATCCTTGTGCTCCTCCTCCTTTCTTACACCTTAACTCAAGAGCTGAAGAACACAAACTTCCTCCATGGGAAAGCAGGTCACTCAGTTTGGGATACAGATAACAAGGAGGAGGTGCCATGTGACTCTTCTTGATTTCTAAAGAGACAATCATCTATTTGGATCTCAGAAACTGGGAGCAAGGGGATTATGGGAGTGGTGGTTGGTGTAATTACTTTTGCAGCCCCTCCCATCTTCAGTATCAAAGCACAAAGTAGGGCATGACTACAACAGACCAATTTGAATGGACGAAAATTATGGAGGCGCTGACCAACCAAATTCTCACTGACTCTGTTAGCCTGCTCTAGTGAATTTACTACACTAAACAATATTTCAGCCATTGGTTCATTATTTTTAGAGCTGCAACCATTTTCCTGGAAGTACTTTTACTCATGCCTTGGAATTTGCCCTTGAAAATGACCTTGTATATGAGTTTTGAGGGTGGCTTCCATTCTCATTTTGTCATCTGTTTTACAAGGTATCTAGTATATTTGCTTTCTTTGAGCTACGGGTGTGCACTAGCACCATAATTTGGATTCAGAATTGAACATTAGTCCATGTAACTGAGAATCTTTTTTTTTTTAACTGCTTGGCTTTGCTTTAAAAACCCCACTTAAGTTTTATTTGGGAGGGGAAAAGAATATCAAGAGAACTTGCTACATGCATTTAAAAATCAACAAAAGTAAAATAGTAAAAAGAAACCTTTGGCCAAGAATATAAACTAGTATGATAAATATAGTCTACACAAACAAGTAGCCCAACGGTGTACCCCACCCTTCTCATTGTGCAAGGATAAGAAGGTTCAAACTGTCGTGAGATGCGCTCCAGGCTTCCTCCACTTCCAGTACCCATGAGCTGAGCAGGTGAGGGAAAGATGTTGCCTAAATGGGTAAGACCTCATGAAAATAACTGCTCCCAAGTGCAGCTTCCTTTATTTAAGCAGTGCCTTCTTTGCTAGATTATCAAAAGCACCATCATCCTGGGAAAATATAGACTAGCTGCATGTCCTCTTTTAAGGAGGGCAATCCGGTAGTATTTGAACGGCTGCCCTCCTCAGACCAAGCTTACCTTAAGGAAAAATAACCATGGAGATGGAGGTCAGGGACCTTGAAACTGCTTGTCCACATGGAGAGCCTAGACAACAGACTCAGCAGCCACACAAATGACTTGGTCACTGCTATCCCCAGTCAAGTGAGAAGTACTGCATTTCTGATTGCCTAACAAAAATCTTTCCTAATTTTGCATCTCTATGCATAACTTATGCAAACTTGGGCGAAGCAGTATGGTCCTCTTTTTTCGCAAAAAAAGTGCATCACTTTTTGGTGATGTTCAAATGGAGTCTCTAGGAAGACCGCTTGCAAGCAGGGTCAAACCTATACATTACCTTCTGTGTTTAAATCATGCTCTCAATAGTTGACCCAAGAACTGTTCAGCAGGCTGTCCAGTGTGTGCTTGTGCCAGGAAAGTGGTATGTTGGGGTAATAGGCCTCCTGTGCCACATCTGGCACAACAAGAACATCAAAAGCAGTGGTAGCATGCTAGAGGAATTGTTGGTACGGCTGGCACCCCACTACGGGCCCCATTTAGAGGTCCACTGCTGGCCACATGTCACCTGGAAGTCAAAGGTTGCTGGTGTTTAATGTGTAGGTGTGAGCCAGATACAGCTGGCTGGGGGAAAAGGAGTTAAGTGCCAGGGTGGGCAGGCCCCTTCAGCAACAGCAGAAGGGTGGTTGGCCTTGAAGGAAACACCTGAGGCAGACAAGGGTGGAGGCCCTAAACCCACCCCCAGAGAAACAGCTGTAGTTGAGGTAGATATAGAGGCAAGTGAACAAGGAGGGGGGAGGAGGAACTAGCCATTTGGGAGGTTCCATCACCTTCGGAGAAGAGAGAAAATAATCTGTTGGGGGAGATGCTGAAAGGAGCTTCTAAGAGGAAGGACAGCTGGCTTATCTGAAGGCAAGTTGAAAGCTGAAAGATAGAAGCTCCCAGGGTCAGCCGGTGCTGCACGGCCTCCTCTGCTTGCTGGGCGCCATGCTGGGGAACTCGGCTGGCAAAGACTGTTTAACAGCCTGGACCTTTCAGCCGAGACAAGCTGCCACGGGGGTGAAGTAACTCCCTCGGAGCTGGAGGGCTGGGACGGAATATTCCCTCAGCCCTGGAAGGCCTGGAAGGATAGAAAGCTACCCATTCCATCCCTACTGCTGCTTGGAGCTAGAAGCCCCATCCTGCAAAGGACTACAGAGACATTGTTTTTCCTTTATTTTCTTTCCTTTGTATGCTGAGTCCAATAAAGCTTAACTGATCACCAGTAGCTGCTGCCTCATCGTCGATACAGCAGCCGGGGCCATTCACAATAGGCTTGTATCAGTGCAAATTTTATTCCCACAGCAATGATTTTGAGGACCCTGCATATTGGTTGCCCCTTTGACACCCAAAAGTCCATTTAGCTGCTGCTCATCCAAACAGTTCAGCATGCTTCAGCTAGAATGCGCTTGTGCTGAAGCTCAAAACATTTAACATCTAGTATGATGAACTCAAACGAAAAGCTGTGTGTCACACCTAGCTTACAAGTGCTGACCCATGAAATAATGCATCCTGGCAAGAAGAAGAGAAGCGAAGTTGAGTAGCAGAGTCCAACAGTTTTCATGGGTCTAGGAGTGAGGTCCAGTTCACTGGTTTGGCGAGCATCCCAGACCAGAAGCCAGTGCAGACGATAACTGTTCAACTGAGCTGTTCAGCTACAAGAAACAGCAAAAGCACACCTTTTCTTGCTGTTTTAGTAAAGAGCTCACACTTGCTTTTGTATACATTTGCACAGAAATGTAACGATAGATCTTCACCATTTTGATCAATTGGCAAATCTAGTCAAATTTACACCATCGGGCCTTAGATGTTCAACTGACTGGCAATGCTAGTCATTTATGAAAAAATAGGCCCGAGGGACACTAGGATTACTTTGCTATAGAAACAAATATTCTTTCCCACACTCTCTTGAATGCTCCCTTGACTTCCTTGTTCCTGAGACTGTAGATTATGGGGTACAACATGGGGGTAAGATTAGTGTAGATCAGGGAGACCACTTTGTCATGATTCAGGGAATAGCTGGCCTTTGGACGAATGTAGATGAAGATGGCACACCCATAGTGTAGGAGGGCCACAACCAGGTGAGCGACACAGGTGGAGAAAGCTTTATTCCGCCCTTCAGAACATTTGATCCTGACAATGGAACGGCCGATGAACACATAGGAAATCAAAATGAGGAGGAAAGGAATGAGCAAATTTGTCATGCAAACAAAGAACACAGCCACCTCATTCATACTTGTATCAGTACATGCCAACAACAACACAGGGGGAATATCACAGAAGAAATGATTGATCTCATGGGATTTACAGAAGGGGAGAGTGAAAATCAGCAAGGTCAATCCTAGTGAGATGCTGAATCCGCTGATATAGGTTGCCACCAAAAACTGCATGCAGAGATTCCTGCTCATGATGAGAGTGTAGCGCAGTGGATTGCATATGGCCATGTACCTGTCATAGGCCATCACAACCAAGAGGAAGCACTCAGCACCTCCAAAGGCAACGAAGAAGTACATCTGTGCAGCACATGCAATCAAGGAGATTCTTGTGCTCTTAGCCAAGACGCTGGCCAGCATTTTGGGCACAATGACCAAAGTGTAGCAGATTTCAATGAATGACAGGCTGCGCAGGAAAAAATACATAGGGGTGTTGAGGGCAGGATCAAGTACACTTATGACTACAATGGCCAAGTGTCCTGAGAGGGTGAGGAGCATGAAAAAGAACAAAGCAAAACATATGATCCTCAGAGTTCTGCTGGTGTTGAATCCCAGGATAACAAACTCAACGTCCATGCTCTTGTTCCGTCCTTGTTCCACATCCATTTCACATTCAGCAACAAGAATCGCAAGTGTTTGTGTGTACATCAATCTGCATAAGGCTAAATTAGGAACAAGACTCACATTAGCAGAAAACAACATTGAAAAGTTTAAACAGCGTACCAATTATCTAGAAAGGTGCACAGCTTTAAAAGTGGGTAAAAATTATTTGTCACTTACCTTGGCTGTAATTTTCAAATTTCATCCATGGACCTAGGGAGAAAATGCTTATATGCTGCTCATTTAAAAAAACAAACAACAAAAAACCCTTTCAGTCGTACCTGGATAAAACTAGGGGAACATTCCACACAATTAACAAATAAGCTGCTTTCCCTCCCACAATAGAGTTTACATAGTTCTCTGCCTCAGCAATCAGACTTGCACTTTCTTTCTTTCTTTCTTTCTTTCTTTCTTTCTTTCTTTCTTTCTTTCTTTCTTTCTTTCTTTCTTTCTTTCTTTCTTTCTTTCTTTATTTATTTATTTATTTATTTATTTATTTATATCCCATCTGGCAAAGGGCTATGCTGGGCAGTTCACAGCATAAAACAAAAATAAACCAACAAAACATAAAAACATAAGAATAACTCAGCTCTGAAAAAGCATTATAACAGTAATCAAACAATTTAAAATACATTCTAAAATAACTAGTGCATTTAAATTGGCTGTAATCAAGTGTCATTATAGGTTGTTTAAGGAGATGACATGGTCTGAAAAGCTTGCCAGAATAAGCAGGTCTTAAGTTGTTTCTTGAAAAATCCCCAGTGAAGGGCCCAGCAAATGGTGAGTGGTAACTGATTAAGCCCATGTTTATCTCCCCCTGACCAATGAGATCCTGGAACTGACAGAAAGCTGGCTGAGAGCAAAGTAACAAGAAGAACCCTATGCTCTGACAGACGGCTTTCACCACTTGGGGGAGTATTTCTGAAAGGAATGTGACAAGCATACCATATTCATCATCCGCTCTGGTTTTTCAGAAAAACCCTGTTTGGAATTTGAAACTTTTGGAAAATGTCAGACTCAGCTGAATGTTGTGGCCTTGCCTAAACAATGAATCTTTTTACCACACGGGGGCTCTTTCACTTCTTCCTTCATTTTTTCCTTTCATTTTTAACACTTGGGGGTTTGCTCACTGTCAGCCCAGAAGCATCATAAGTTTGTTCCCAAAGAGTAAAACTCCAGCTCATATTTTACATTAAGCTAACAGAATCTGAAAACGAGCAAACTCATTCTGTTGGGACTGGAAACATACCGAGGAGATTGTCAGAGACTAATCTTGTTATATATATCCATGTTTTCATCTGTAACTGTCATACATTAGCATTGTGTTCGCATTATCAGCTGAAATCCTGTTGTTGGCATAGTAAGCCTCAATGGGAAAAAGCCCATTGAATCAGTGGAAATTTGATGAGTCTACTCCTTTGTTAGTTCCACTGAAACAATGGGCTTACTCTAATTGCAAATTATCATGCTAAGCAATGGGATTTCTCCTAAATATTTCATCCTTCCCCCATGTTCAGTTGCTGAGCATGATACCAAAATGTTCTCAGATTCTAGTAATGAACACAGGTAGACACATGTAAGACAAAAAAGCAATGGCTGCTTAGACTAGGATAAAGCAGTTTTGATATTCAGAGAAAAAGCAGGACCACATCCTCTGCAATTTTCTGTTAAAACTTCTGTCTTTCCTCTTCCTCCCTGATCCCCATAAGGTTTCAATCAAAAGTTCAGCTGTTCTTGATACATCCAGAACACTAATAGTAAAAAAAAAAAAGCAATTTGGGAAAGGAACCATCATGGAAAAGAAGTCAGAATGAAATGGTTAAATACCCTCCTCAAAGCTCTTTTGTCTAAAAATAGAGGTGGATGAACTTAGGGGTGGGGCCAAGGGCCATTTTCTGAGCTATTGGCAGCACAAAGAGTACAGCTAAAGGGGCTAGTGTGCCTATTAATTTTTTTGATAGGCAGATTAATGCCACTCTCTGGGTGACTTTCGGTACAATAAAATCATACTGTTTTTCAGTACTAAAAAGTTAGGTAATTGGAAACGATGAACAAACAGTAGGAATTTTTAATGGAACACTGCAGTTTTAACTCTTCAGATTTTGTTTCTTTATCTAGAAGTGGGGGGGGAGAGAGAGAGAGAGAAAGAGAGAGAGAGAGAGAGAATGTGTGCACTCCAGTGGGAGGAGGAAGGGTCATTACAATCAGCTGCTTCTCACTACAATACGGTTGCAAAAACATGCTCATTGGAAAAACATAAATATCATGTAGGGCATGTTTTCAGATTGAATTTATACAGTTTCTATAGGGTTTGCAATGCAAATAGCAAATGTGCTTTGGATGGAATGTTCACTTGCACTACAGCTGCCTCTGCTCTGCTCTTTTTTGAAACAAAAATTGATCTGAAATTAATACAAAGATATACCATAAGCATGGTCTTTTTAAAAATAGGTACAAAGACCAGCCTTACAAATCCTCCATAAGAGAATAATTTTACTTCTCTGCCCTGCAAATAATATGTACAGTATGCTAGAAATGCTCTCTGACTTCTTACCTATCCGGAGTCTGATTTGTTCTGTCACCATTCAAATAAGATATTTAGTCATTTGTTAATCAAGGATCAGCAGCTACAAAGTTCTCTTCTCATGGTCAATATGGTTGTAGACTGATCCAGCCGCTGGAGGGTCCGTGGCCTCGAACAGCGAGGCTGGCCTTGCCCTCCACCCGGGATATCGCGAGATGGGCCAACGCGACTTCCGGGTGGGAGGGGAAAGCCCTGGTATTTAAAGGGCCTTCCCCTTCCGGAACGCCCTATAGGCATCTACGGTGGGTCCCGCAGTAACTTCAGGTAAGCCAACAGTACATCCGACCGCCCGGCACTGCGGATCGTGCGATTACAGTGCCTGTGGCGGGAAGATGCGCTGGGACACTCCAGACTAACAACCCTCAATCAAAGGGGGATAAAGGTCTGGGGGCGTTCGGCTAGCGGCCGGCCAGGTCCCTGCTATCCCTCGCGGTCGCGGGGGCCTGGGGGGCCGGGGACTCGCCCTTACGTTAATCACTTTAATTGTTTCCGCACTACAGCAGGCCCCCTCCTTCAGAATAAAGAAATTGATATATATGATTGTACAATTAATAAAGTGTGGCCCGTATTTAAACCCATATTATTGTCTCGCGCCTTATTCCGGGGTTGGGGGGGCAAAAAGTTATCAGTCTGAAGAGGAAGGTTTATCCCCTTCCAGAAATTGGAGGTGCAGGTGGGGGTCTGTTAATAGAACAAGGAGTGGATGAGCCTAGCAGAGAGAGAGGGGTCTGATGATCCATGAGCTATTTCAAGAGGTTCTTGGTCTACATGGAGAAGATCCCAAACATGCTGTTTTTTTCAGCAGTCCTAAAGGGACATCACCACGGTGGCTAAATAATGAGCTAGGCTGCGGTAAATATGTCTTGTTCTCCAAGGATGAGAATTCCCACAAAGCCATGAAGCTCATTATTCTTGGCAGGAAAGAACCAGTGCTTTCAACGAAGGTTTTATTCTCAAGGCAACCAGTACTTTTGTTCAAAGATGGAGAGTCTTCATATGAAAGAAACCTCCCCACCATCACCACATGGAGCAAATAATCTCTTTCTGCCACCATGTCAGCAGGACTAGCCTCAGGGGACATGAATTGTATGCAGTCCTCGGCTATTCAAAAAGCATCTGCATTTTACTAACAGAAATAGTTTTAAAGCCTTCAGATAAGAAGTGCTACCACTGACCTCACTGAAAATTAACTTCCAGGGCCCACCCAAAAGATCTTACTGCCAGAAGAATATGGTGTTCCTCATGGGATTTGATATTGCAGTTCTTCAAATCCATGTAATCTCCATAACAAATAACAGTATTTACGCAATATGCAGTTTTGCATATTGTGCAAATTAGCTGCATTGGTTTGGATTGTTTTACCCCTAGTGCATCAGCCTTGGTATCATTTATATAATAATTGCAGATTTGAGTGAGGCAGTAAAATGCAATGGTTAAGACGGTTGGACTTGAGAGATCCAAGTTGAAGCTCTTATGGTTGTTGTGGGTTTTTCGGGCTCTTTGGCCGTGTTCTAAGGTTGTTCTTCCTAACGTTTTGCCAGTCTCTGTGGCCGGCATCTTCAGAGGACAGCACTCTGTGCTCTGGTGTAGCCATAGCCAGCTACACCAGAGCACAGAGTGCTGTCCTGTGAAGATGCCAGCCACAGAGACTGGCGAAACGTTAGGAAGAACAACCTTCAGAACACAGCCAAAGAGCTCAAAAAACCCACAACAACCATTAGATCCCGGCCGTGAAAGCCTTTGTGAATATATTGAAGCTCTTATTTAGTCACAAAGTTTCTTTGGGGCTCATGAGCCAATGAGTTCTTCTGCCAAACTTGTTCTATAAGGTAATTTTGGGGATAAAGTTCAGAGAAAGAGACCAGTAAAGAGCCCACATACATCATTGATATATATAAATGTAAGAAAGAAAGAAAGAAAGAAAGAAAGAAAGAAAGAAAGAAAGAAAGAAAGAAAGAAAGAAAGAAAGAAAGAAAGAAAGAAAGAAAGAAAGAAAGAAAGAAAGACATTTTGCCACACATGGGGGCTTCTGGTGATGTTCTTATGAGGTAGTTGTTGATTTTTCTTATCAGTTTTTAATGACAACAAACAAACAAACAAACCCTCACAAACCTAAAAATCCATGAAAATATCACAGGAATACTGCAAAAGTGACATGCTGTCATCACATTGCCAGGAAATATACAAGAAAAGTGAGGGCAAACTTCAGAAACTAGGAGTAAAAGCAGGGTGTGGTTTCCTCCAGAGATAGCACCACGCACACTGAAAAGAAAAGGAAGCAAGGCTTCCTGGCAGGCTAAGCATTTAAAGCAACATCGGACTGAAAACATTAATGGCTTGGAAACATTAATGGGTTTGGAATGCAACATTCAAAATCCATTAGTAATTTTGCTAAGTTCCGGTTTAGAATGTGTTGGTTTTAAAAGAAAAACAACAAGCGAGTTTCAGAGCCTGCTGGAATGGGAGATGGAGAAAAAGATTTTTGAGATTGTGGGGATACAGTACGTTTGTTTCTTTGTTTGTTTGTTTATACCCCACTCATCTAGACCAAAGTCTACTCTGGATGGCTAACAATAATAGATAAAATAGAAACAATATAATAAAATAAAAACAACAGTAATAATATAGTTCAAGATGGAAAAAATAAGTGATGACAGGAGGAAAAGCTGGCCTAAAGAGCCAGGTCTTAAGTTTGCTCTATAAAACACCCAGAGAGGGAGCCAGACAGATCTCTGGGGGCAGACTGTTCCAGAGGCGAGGGGCCACTGCCAAGAAGACCCAGTTTCTTATTCTTTCTCACCGGGCCTCCCTCGGCGTATAGCCCCCTCAGCTGCCCTTTTTAGCTAGAACGAGTGATTTGGGTAGATCAAGGTGGGAGGAGGTGTTCCACCAAATATCGAGGTCCTAAACCATTTAGGGTTTTATATGTCATCATTAATACTTTGAAATCAGTGAGGAAAAGAACAAGCAGCCAGTGCAAGGCAGCCAGAGTGGGGGAAATCTGCTGATATTTTCTCACCCCAGTGAGAAGTCTGGCTGCCGCATTCTGCACCATTTGAAGCTTCCACATCAATCTCAAAGGTAGCCCAATGTAGAGTGCATTACAGTAATCTTGAGATTACAAGCGCATGGACCACAGTGGTGAGCGCCCTAACATCAAAATAGGGACGCAGCTGGACAATCTGCCAGAGATGGAAATAGGTGGAGTGGACCACTGACACTACCTGGGTTTCCATGGTGAGTGCTGGATCCAGATGGACACCCAGGCTGCGAACCTCACTCTTCACGGTGAGAGTCACTCTCCTAAAAGAGTTTCCCAAACTACCAATGGAGGGGCCACCCTCCCTCAGGACCTCTGTCTTGTCCGGATTCAGCCTCAGTCCATTCTCTTGCATCCATTGCAGTACAGCCTCCAGGCAGTGCTGAAGGGACGGAACAGCATCCACTGTTGTTGGAGAAAAGGAGATGTAGAGCTGGGTGTCATCAGAGTACTGATGACATGAAGACTCACACCCCCTGATGACCCCACCCAGTGGCCTCATATAGATATTAAACAACCTTGGGGAGATAATCGAGCCCTGCGGATCCCCACAATTGAGACTCCATGGGGCCCAAATTCTCCCCTCAAACTGTACTCTCTGAGGACGGTCCTCCAAGAAGGATCAGAGTCAGGCAAGCGGCAGACCACCAATTCCCAAGTTGGAGATCCTCCCCAGGAGGATACTGTGATCAATGATATTGAAGGCAGCTGAGATATCGAGGAGGACAAACAGAGATGTTTTTCCTCTGTCGGCCTCCCTCAACAGGTCATCAAACAGAGCAACCAATGCCATTTCTGTGCCGTGCTGCAGCCTGAAGCCCGACTGGAATGGATCCAGGGCATTGGTTTCATCCAAAAGGACCTGGATCTGGTCAGCCACCACCCTCTCTAACACTTTGCTCAGGAAGGAAACATTGGCAAAACTGAAACTAAAGATAAAAGAAATTATTGCAGTGTTATGCTTTCTCTTTTTATTAATTTTCATTCATTTTCAATGGAACTAGGGTTTTGGGTCAGGGTATGGGGCATAGGGGGAATTGATATGGGCAGGGAAAAGGGGAAATTCCAGACAGTGAGAGAATACTTTTTACATCCACTTCTACAGTTATACTAAGAAAATCACAAAAACAATTTAGTAAATTTTAACAGAATTTCTATAGTTAATAATCTCTCCATTCCCTACTTGGACCTTCCTGCTCTTCTTTTATCTATACTTTCCAATCCATATTTTGAGTCCAACTATAAAATCATTCTCAGTTTTGAGACTTTTTTGAGATGAACTTCCATTCAATGCTTCTGTTAGTACACCCATCTCTGCCACTTCCAGTATCTTTTCTGTCAATTCCTCTAAGGACAGTATTTCTTCTAGTATTTCCCATATAGTATTCTAGCTGCAGTAATTATGCATATTATCAAATATCTCAATTCTTTATCTACAATCTCAGGCATAATATTCAATAAAAACAGTTCCGGTTTAAATGTTATCGCACAAGATACAATTTTTGAAACATTTCAAGTACAGATCTCCAATAATTTTTTTCTTTCCTGACATGTCCATCAGATGTGATAAAAAGCAATGTCATGTTTTCTCGTAGGTGTTCAGAAACAAAGGTGAAATAACTTTACAAAATACTTTGAAAGTAAATTTGTTTTTACTATTCTTCAGCATTTCTTGCCATTTTTAGATGGGAAGTGATGTTACAAAGTTCCCAATGCAAATATTTTTTAAAAAATAAACAAGTATTTCTAGGGTTTGCAGAAATGTTATGATGAATAGTCATATATGAATAATTTGTCAGGATGAGATATATTTCTTGAGCAGCCCCCTTTACTACAGTATAGGGAATTGTCCAATGATTCCAATAAAATCCCTTCCAACTCTACAATCCTGTGAATTTCTGACACTCATTGAGTGATTACAGCCTACTCCTATTTATTTCTGATCAGAAAATCTAATTTCTGGCTGATTGTATGTGTCTGATGAATAAGGCAATGCTAAAAGACATAATACTGTAAATGACTTGGGTTTTTGAAATTAACAAAAGGACAAGAAAGCCAGTATCTTCCGGCTTCCTGACCTCAGCTCCCTGCAAAAATTACATTGTTATCTAACTATAGGTACAACTTGTGTTGTACATTGTACCTGACAAATTTCATTGTACAGTACTTGATACTGCACCATGGAAAAATTACTAATACATCTGTTATCTTTCTCCAAGACTTTTGTTCCAATGACACAGAAACTAAAATGCTACTGGGTCATACAATCATTGGTATCTGTACTGTGAAAAACACAGATAAAAGCACGTTTCCAGCTTCATGCCAACACTCAGAGCAAAATTCTGAGCCAGATGGAACCTTGATCAGGCCTTCTAGTCGGTGTAGCAGAGAGTAATAACTATCAAATAAAGATCTCAACAAATTGCAATGCATAAAGGTCACAACAATAAAGTTGCCAAGGAGCCTGGAGGAAAAAAAAACTATGAAGAAAGATTGAAGCAGCTGGGTGTGTTTACCATGGAGAAGAAATGGCAGAATCAAGATCATTATGCACCATTAAGTAGCTTGTGAGCTACCGCAATCCTGTGAATTAGTGACCTCCAAAATTTCCTATCATCAAGAGGTCTGTTGGTAATAAAAGACAGCTCTGTTCAGGAATTTGATAGATGGTCATATAGACTATGGAATAAATTTTTCTCAGCTGCTTTAGAGTGTAGGTAGGTAGAGCACACATCAGTGTGTTTCAATGAAAAGATAAAGGAGTTCAACTAAATGTTGATGGTACAAGTGGCTAGACAGAGGCCCTCTGGGAGGCACTGCCGCATTTGTAATGGGCCACAGACTGAAAAATGGAGAAAGGGATTTTCTGTTCTTCTGTTCGTGTTGTATCCTTGTTTGACCTGCGGCCTTGGAACCTGAGAAGAGCTCAGGGTTGTGTTGTGTTTTTTTTGCCTTGGCCAAAAAAAAGTTGAGAATGGCTGGACTAGATCACTTATACCCAGTCTTGGATCCCCTCTATGTCGTCAGTCTTTGAATCCCAGAAGGCCTAACCAGCATGACAAATGCTTAGCAAATTACAGTGGTGCCTCGACTTGCGAACGTCCTGATATACGACCATTTCGAGTTACGGCCATCTTCTGGAACGGATTAAGTTCGGAAGTTGAGGCACCACTGTATCTTAGCTGTAGTCTAAAAACATCTAGGGACTTAGGGTTGGAAACAACTTGATTAGATGCCCAATAAGGTACCTTTCAACTCTTGGATACTGTGAAAAATGTTGATCCTCACTGGGTGATCACAACTCACTCTTACGTATCTCTGACCATAAACAGGCATTAGAGAAAGACTTTGACTGGGAAAAAAATGAAAATCTTAGCTAACGTGAGCATCGGAATATCACAGCGTGAGCTTCTCTCAGTTCTGGTGTTATCCAAATTAGCTTGCTTTGTTTAGTGATTGGTCTGAAGTGTGAGAATCTTTTGAAGTCTTATTAAAATCCTGCCTCATCAATTCTGCAACGTTAATGTGCATTCAGCTCTTGCTGCAGGGCCGTCTCTCACATCTGTCTCTGGCTTCTGATGGAACAGGAGGACTTCTTTAACAGAAAGCCTTGTCCTCCAGACAGGTTAAAACCCTTGCTGCGCTCTTAACAAAGAGGAACTGCTAGCAAGTATAACAAGCTGGCTTACTGGTTAGAACCTTCTAGAACCTTCATGACTATTCCTGCCTTGTTTCATCACAAATGCTAAGCAGTGGTGTTCCATGTGCCATAGTTACTCTCCACAATGGTTTGAATCAGTCCTGTGCCAGGAAAATCCATGATTACTACACCCCAGCGCTCAGTTTTCTTAGCCTGAGTCTTCAGATGTTCATAACAACGTCGATTGATGTCTCTGGCAAGTTCCTCAGGGTTGGTGAAGAGGCCATTACCAGAGCAAAAGGTAAGATAAAGGACAGCTTTGTCACCACTCGTTGCCATGCCCAGGTGCTTCTTAACCTGGTCCCATTTGCACTCTGGTGAGAGAACATGCCAATCATCACCAATACTCTGCTCTTCATAAGGTACTCCCAGCACTTCTTTCTCTAGTTCCTCCAAGATGACAACTTTCCCCCGAGCTTGGCCTAAAGTGGGAATGGCTTCTTTTGCCCAAACTCGTCCCTGGCCTTCTTCCTCCAGATAACGCTGCAAGCGAGGGGCAAAGTCTGCATTGGGAATAATTGGGAGTTCCTCTTTGACCCTCATAAGGACTGTCTCCTGCGGGTGTTCCTCTAGGAAGCTCAAAGTGGTCTTAAGTACCTCAGAAAAGTTGGCCTCCTGAAATGTGTTGACATGGTAGATGAGGAAATGGCCACCTTCTAGCTTACAGCGAATGTCCAGGAAGCGCACACCAGCAACCAGCTGAGCTGCTAGTGGCCAGCTCTGGCACCGGATCTTTGAGCCACCAAACAGGCTCATGGAGTCATGAGTACCAGGGACTGAAATTTCAGACAAAGAAAAATGTCCAGGTAGGCTTGACATCCAGTCAGGGAGGGAGGTGGCAGGCCCAGAGGTGTTGTCAAAGGCCTCTGTTTGCTCCAGCTTTTCAGTCTCCATGATACAAATAGACGCTCCTGAAGGAAAGAGAAAACACCATATTTGCTAAGAGGAAAAGGCATGTTTTCCGTACAGTGAGAATTTAAGACACAAATATTCTTAGATGCAAACCTATCCTGGCAACCCAAATTTGCCCTTAAGTTCCACAATATGTAGTAGTAGTAGGAGAACCAAAGCCAAAGTTTATCTCACATATTGCCTGCTAGGTTTAATTGTCACAGGCTCTTCAACCGTCTGCCAAGCAACCTGGACTGACCTCAACAAACCTGACAGTTTCATTTCCTCTCATATTTGATTTCTTTTTAAAATCAGTTTTTTTTTTCCTTTAGGTGCATTTCAGATTACAAGGGACAGATTGTGTTGTGGGGAGGAACTTCCAGAGTTAGATAATACCTTTATCAGGACCTGACAAAATGATACAAAAGGGGGCTAGATTTCATGTTCTCCCTGACACTTCATCACACTAGAACCCTACGCAGGTTTAACTGCTGCTGTTTTAATCGTCATAAGGGGAGCACCTAGTCCCATTCTCTTCCATTGTTGATTTCTCCACAAAGCAACCGATCTGAAGGCAAAAAGTTCCTGTTCACCCAGAGACTTTTCATGTAAACCAGAACCCTGTTCTTCCACCTTCCTTATTCACAGGTGATATCTCCAAAAGAACAGAGACCTCTCTGTTTCAAACTTGGCACTTTTTGGATAAGGAAAGTGACCACGACATGTATGGTGATTAAAACACACTACCCTCATTATATGTTGATTAAAAACATAGACAGTAACAACTGAACAGGGTATAAGTGGTACCAAAAAAAGTAAGACGATGAAGGAGGGAGTGAGGTCTCAGATTTTCATGACCAAAGTTGCATTAGAAGGAATCAATGTCTGTTTTCAGATGAGAAAAACATGGAGTTCTTTTGGAGAATTTGCTGAATTTCAAAGATTTGCAAAACCAGGGGGGAAATTGTCAGTTCTATCTTCCATAGAACCCCCCCCCCCCCAATTCTCACATAGATATATAAGCTATGTACCGGTACAAATAATATCCTGCCCTTTCATGACCACCCACATTTACTACTGTTCTCCCTGTCCGGTGGTAAATGCTTGCTGCCACCACAGTCACCCAGCAGTCTTATAAGGTTTAATATCAATTATTTTTCAGCTTATGGCCAGGTTTTTTTTAATAATGACTTAAGTTATTTTGACCCAGATGTTACCCTACTTTAAATATTTTCAGTAGGTCTGAAAATGAACCATGTAGATCCATAATCTAGATGTAGTTTGAATAGTACCTTCCACCCTCAAGCCCGTCTACTCACTTAGGAAACACGTCCGTCTCCCTTCTGCTTCCCTTCAGACAGACACCAGAGCTGACATAATCGTGAAGGCATTATAAGCGCAATTTAATTAGCAAGTCAGCATGAAGGTGTCAGGCCTGCTCCATAGACAAGAATGACTGGTTCAGCTGCCTGCTTATGTTAATGCCAAAGGATGTGATGCAGCAGATTGGATAGAATGTTTATGAACTTATCAGGAGTATCATGTCAGGGCCAGGCTGTTCTTACACCCTAGTCAAACTCCTCCAGTTTCCACACAGAATGGATAGTCAAAGACCACAATTTATTTCAGCTAGAGTCTGAGTCATTGTTTGGAAGAAATTCCACACATGTTGCCTAAATCACTTCTGAGTCTTTCTCTTCCTTTGGGCCTGTCCAGATGGGTATGTAGATCGATATTTGCATCACTGTTGGTACAGTTTGGTTCAAACCGAATTGCATCTTCCACACATTTCTATTTAGATCAACCCATCCTGCCCCTTTAAGAGGTGTCCTCCTTCTTTCTAGTACAGAGCTAGAACTTCTGTTTTGTTTGTTTTTTGACACAATTCTTGTTGTGTTGTCCATGCAGGTAGCTAGTTTACTCCCAAATTGAGTGTGAGGGGCATTATCAGAAGTGACAACCATGCGATGTATTAGGTGGCTGGTGACATTGAAAGGAAGGATGCAGAAACCCTCTCCTCTATTTTTGTCTTCTATTTTTTTTAAAAAAAAAATCTAACCGATGCAGCATCTTTCTAATACCATACTAGGTTGATGCATTGTTCTTTCGATACGCCACTTTAAGTAACAAAAGGTGGGGGGGAGGAAAAGGAAAGCCACTGCAGCTGAATGAATGATGGCTTTGAGAAAAGGCAAGGCATGGGGCCATGTCGACTCCATGGGCTCCACTCCTATAAGGCAGAGCAGTTCTGGCTGACAAGAAAGGAGGGAAAAAGGGAGACTCCCTCTCTTCCATCTCCTCAACCTTGACCACAGCATATTCCCTCACACCAGTATTTTTGCTTGTTTGATTGATTGATTAATTGATTGATTGATTTTTATATCACCCACCTGGCTGACAAGGCCACTCGGTATCACCACTGCTGCCTCCTCACTCATGAGTAAACCACGTATGCTTATACACAAGTAAACTGGTGATTCAACAACTTCTGTGGACCCTTCTTAAAAGAGAATAAACATCTTCAGTTTCAACAGAAGTATCACTCAAGTGATAATGGCTTTTTTTTTTTTTTAAAAAAAAGTCTGTTATGCTTGCGTAGCTGTGATCCACACCGAGACCACTGCAGGTATTTATTATCACGCCTATCTGGTCAAACAACCACTCTAGGCGGTCTACCTTTCCATGCACAAACCGTAGACTTAATTTTTTTGCATGTGAGAACGGCTTCATTCTCAATGGCTGGCAGAAGGGATAAAACTATCATTATCATTACTTGTGTTGATATTTTTTCCTTGAAGTTATGTCAATTAATATTTTTTCTATTCATTCTCCACCTTTCCTCTTTTTAATCTAATATTAAGTATTCCTTTCTTCCTTCTATGATCACACAGCACAGGTGGGAACTAATATTTCTTCTGAGAATACAAGAGATATTCAGATTTGATCATTAATTAGTGGCAATTTGCTATGACTGTTTATATAAATACATTTACACTGGTGTAAATCCACAATAGGATTCTGGTCACAGTGTATCTGTAGCCTGGCAATTTCAGTGGTATGCTGATACTTTCATGTACTTATGGATATTAATTCCCACAGATATCTTTTTATTGCATTGAGTTGGGGAGACTGATTACCAAGATAAATTTGGATCTGGGTAGTAAGGCACTGTTAAATTTGACCATTTGAGGCATGTGTCTGTCGCAGCTTATGGAACAGGCATTCGTGATGTTCCATCTTCCTGCTAGTTTCACCAAAAACATGCAGAAGAGAGAATAAAAGAAATAATCTTTTAACCATGCACTTTGTTGATTTTAAATTTGTTTTTACCTGAGCACTACTTTTTAGTAGAAAGACAGAGTGTAAATGTAATTACAGTGGGACACGATTCAACAAGGATCCCAGGAAATTTTTTTTTTTAAATCTAATCCCTGAAAATGAATATGATAAAAATAAATAAATGTGCATTTTGTGCACCTGTTTCCCAGCAATGCCCTCTGGTGGGCTGTTGGAAAAAGTGCCTTTTATACAAGCATGCTCAGTGTAATTATTGTGCTGCCTGCTAGTATTATCTGAAGGCTTGATCCCACTGACAATAAAACCTGGGTTCTGCTGAAAAAAACACAACAGTTGGAAGGGGCCTATAAGGCTGTCAAGTCCAGCCTTCTGCTCAGTGCAGGAATCAATATCAAAGCAGATCTGACAGATGGTTGTCCAATCTTCTCTTGAATGCTTCCAGTGTTGGAGTGCTCACCACCTCTGAAGGTAGGTTTTTCCTGATATTCAGCCTAAATTTCTAATATCAGTGTTGCTTCTTGATACTTCTTTAAGACTTCTTGGGTTTTTTTCTTTTTTTCCTGTTTCAGTATTGATGTTTCTTCTTTATTTTTAGAATTAATTGTATAATTGCATTTTATATGCTATTTTAACGGGTTTTAGCTGATGTAAGCCGCCCTGAGTAGACGTTGTCTGGAGGGGCGGGATAAAAATCGAATAAATAAATAAATAAATAAATCTGTGTAACTGTAGCTTGAGCCCATTATTACATGTCCTGCACTCTAGGATGATCAAGAACAGATCCTGCCCCTTCTCTGTACGACTGCCTTTCAAGTATTTGAAAAGTGCTACATCTCTCCCCTCGCTCTTCTTTTCTCAAGGCTAAACATCCCCAGTTCTTTCAATCTTTCGTCACAGGGCTTGGTTTCCAGTCCCCTGATCATCCTACTTGCCCTCCTCTGAAGGTACTGTTCTGAAGCCTCAAAGATTTTCCCCTGGACAATCTACCAGTCATTAAAAGTGTCCTATGAGGCCGTGTCTTGTTGTTATTTAGTCATTAAGTCATGCCCAACTCTTCGTGACCCCATGGACCAGAGCACGCCAGGCCCTCCTGTCTTCCACTGCCTCCCAGAGTTGGGTCAAATTCATGTTGGTTGCTTCGGTGACACTGTCCAACCATCTCATCCTCTGCCATCCCCTTCTCCTCTTGCCTTCACACTTTCCCAACATCAGGGTCTTTTCCAGGGAGTCTTCTCTTCTCATGAGATGGCCACAGTATTGGAGCCTCAGCTTCAGGATCTGTCCTTCCAGTGAGCACACAGGGTTGATTTCCTTCAAATGGAGGCAAGGTTTTCTGCATACATCCCAAGCTCTAAAAGTTAAACCAGAAGAGGCTCAGCTAAACCTAAGAAGAAGAAAAACAACACACCCTGCTAAATGTATGAATGCTGAAGAGTGTCTCCCATCAGGACAAGACTCTAGCTGGACCACCTGGAAATCATTTAATATACAGTACTCCAAAGTGAAGCAGGAAGATTAAAAAATATCAAGTAAAATGGGGCTACTTGGATACAGGATAAATATTCTGTGACTGTGGGGAAATTAAATCAATGTAGAACACTCAATTCCCACGCTAGCAAGGTTATGCTCCAAATCCTACAAGGTAGGCTTCAGCAGTATGTGGACCGAGAACTCCCAGAAGTACAAGCGGGATTCCAAAGAGGCAGAGGAACTAGAGACCAAATTGCTAACATGCGCTGGATTATGGAGAAAGCCAGAGAGTTCCAGAAAAATATCTACTTCTACTTCATGCAAAAGCCTTTGACTGTGTGGACCACAGCAAACTATGGCAAGTCCTTAAAGAAATGGGAGTGCCTCACCACTTTGTCTATCTCCTGAGAAACCTATATGTGGGACAGGAAGCAACAGTTAGAACTGGATATGGAACAACTGATTGGTTCAAAATTGGGAAAGGAGTACGACAAGGCTGTATATTGTCCCCCAGCTTATTTAACTTATATGCAGAATACATTATGCGGAAGGCTGGACTGGAGGAATCCCAAGCCGGAATTAAGATTGCCGGAAGAAATATCAACAACCTCTGATATGCAGATGACACCACTCTGATGGCTGAAAGTGAGAAGGAATTAAAGAACCTTGTAAAGAGGGTGAAAGAGGAGAGTGCAAAAAACGGCCTGAAACTCAACATCAAAAAAACTAAGATCATGGCCACTGGTCCCATCACCTCCTGGGAAATAGAAGGGGAAGATATGGAGGCAGTGTCAGATTTTATTTTCTTGGGCTCCATGATCACTGCAGATGGAGACAGCAGCCACAAAATTAAAAGACGCATGCTTCTTGGGAGAAAAGCAATGACAAACCTTGACAGCATCTTAAAAAGCAGAGACATCACCTTGCCAACAAAAGTCCAAATAGTCAAAGCTATGGTTTTTCCTGTCGTGATGTATGGAAGTGAGTGCTGGACGATAAAGAAAGCAGACCGCCGAAGAATTGATGCCTTTGAATTGTGGTGCTGGAGGAGGCTCTTGAGAGTCCCCTGGACTGCAAGGAGAACAAACCTATCAATTCTAAAGGAATTCAACCCTGAGTGCTCACTGGAAGGACAGATCCTGAAGCTGAGGCTCCAGTACTTTGGCCATCTCATGAGAAGAGAAGACTCCTTGGAAAAGACCTTGATGTTAGGAAAGTGTGACGGCAAGAGGAGAAGGGGACGACAGAGGATGAGATGGTAGGACAGTGTCTGCGAAGCAACCAACATGAATTTGACACAACTAGGGGAGGCAGAGGAAGATAGGAGGGCCTGGCGTGCTCTGGTCCATGGGGTCACAAAGAGTCGGACACGACTAAACGACTAAACGACGACGAGAACTTCTGTGTCTGCAATTTATACCCCATCACATGTACAAATGAATATCCAGCAAATGGCTAAGATAACACTATTGAAGCAGCCTACCTCTGGTCAAAATAGTCTAATTATCTCAACATTTTAATTTAATTTTAATTTTACTTATATTTCATATGTATCCATTTTAAATTGTGTAATGCTTTGATATAATTGAAGAAAGAGGAAAGATCCTTAGATATTCCTACATCAGTTTGCAAAGGACATACATGAATTCCCATTCCAAACAAGGCACACATACTAATTAATACATGAGAAATAAAATGAAGTGTATTTACAATGTAAACCTTTATCTTTGTTTCATAAAACATTGGTCTGTAAAAAGAAATCCATCCCGTAGAATAACTTAAAACAATTCTACATTATTCCAAATAAACAAGCATAGGATCGCTCTTTTTTTCCCATCCCGATTGGATTTATTCCCAGGTAAGACACGCAAGCCATGAATTGCTTTTAGAGTAAATTAATTATCATATACTGTACACAGTATTTCATTTCAGTCCAGCCTTCGGTACAATGTGTTTTCTGCCCCCGTAAATCAATATAAGTCTAGTCCTTCTCACACTGTCTCATGAGACAGGCCGGGAATGCCTCTCCTTCCCCCGTTTCAAGGGCTCATGTAGGGTTGCCAACTTGCGGGTTGTGTGTTGTTGTCCCCCCCACCCCCATAACCCTCAAGCTGGCAGCCCTACATTAGCCCTTGAAACACTGGACAGCTCGTTGCAGACCAGGAGCTGAAGACGGGGAACTGATAGACGGGGAGCAATCTACTGACACTCCCCTTCCTCCCCCCCCCACACCAAAAAAAATACTAACTTTTAGACGATTCCAAAAATATACATAAAAATTTAAGTAAGTCCACAGCAAGCAATTAAGATGTACAGCGTAAGCTTTTTCTTGCTAAAAAATCCTTAGCAGCATGAAGTTTGACGAGTACATTTAGAAGTCTAAGAAAAGATGCATGCTTCGTAGGTAGGTGGGTAGGTGGGTGGGTAGGTGGGCATCCAGTAGTTCCAGCCACATGAGAGCACACCAAACCCGGGCATACAAAGCGAAGCCCACGACAACCCCATCCCTCCCACTCAGATACTCCTCTACACTGGCAAAACAAAGGCGCTCGGTTGCGTTAAACAGCTCTTTTATGACGTCACCAGATGTTTAGCGGCGTAAAACAACAAGAGACAAACCAGCTCCCCTCCCTCGCTCTCCAGGAAGTGGACGACTAGGAGTCTAAAGTCCTTATATCTGCGCATGTGCGAGCCATCGCTCCGAGGCGGGTGAGGTTGCTTCGTCCGCCCGTCGTTTTTTTCGCAGCCGGTGAGTGGCGGGTTGGTGGGCTCTCTCCTTCTCTTTTCTTGCTTGTCCCCCCTCCTCGCTATCTAGCCTAGAGGGACCACTGGGGATTTCTCCTTCTCTGTCCCCGCACTTTAATGTCCCTCCTCCCTGTGAAGTCAGGGAAGCGTGTTGCGTTGTTGCTGTTGTTATTGTTGTTGTTGTCGCTGCTGGGAAACATCGTTCTCCCCACCACCACCCCACCCGGCAGGGCAGCTGCCTGTGGGGTGAGGTGGGGACACCCCTCGGAGGTACGCTGGGAGCAGGTGATTCTTTTCAGTCCGGGCGGACTCGGGTCCCGTGTGAGCGGTGGAAGGGTGTGTGCGATCATATCGCAGCTCCGTTTGGGGTAGGAGTGGAGCAAACCCATCAGAGGGCTGCAGTGTGACTTTTGGGTTGGGGAATAGCTCAAGAAAGGGCAAAGGAACGCGTGTGGTGCCTAGATCTTCTAGAAGTCTTCAGTACATGCTGTGAGATGAGGAATATCCACTTCTTTTATATTATTTTGATTTTATTTTCTACCCGGAAAGTAAGAACCATTGATCTCAGCACAGTCTAATAGTGGGCATTCCAGGACCATAGGAACCTACCCCTATATATATTTTTTTCCCCAAAAGAGGCTGCAGCCAAGAAATCAGAAGACTGAGATTTGGAATGGTTGCTGTGAAGAAACTGGGCAAGATCTTTAAGAAATCAGAACTAAGAAATCAGAATGGGAGACTCAGAACGCAGAAAAACATAAATAATCTTTATTCTGGTTTTAAAATGCTCCACATGTTTCAGCACACAGCGTTCTTCCTGAGCAAGATTTTAGATTGAATCAAAATTTCATTAGCTCATTTGATCTGTACCAGCTCTGAAAACTACCAGGGGAAAAAATATTCATTCTAAATGTGGTGGTGGTGGAGAGCGTTGCAAATACTGTGAACCATCAGAAAGACAAATAAGTGGGATCTAGAACAAATTAAACCTGAATTCTGACTAGGAGCAAACATTGTTAAACATAGACTGCCGTCCTTTGGATAGTACATGAGAAGACAAGACAAATTGCTTGAAGACAGCGACACTAAGAAAAGTGAAAGGCAGCAGGAAAAAGCTAAATGTGAGATTGATTCAGTAAAGGAACCCACGACCTTCAGTTTGCAAGACCTGAGCAAGACCTTTAATGATACCTAAGGCCTTTTGGTATTCCAGCAGTTCACCAGAAGTTGGGAGCATTTTAGTGGCACATAATGACTAAAATGAACCTGCCTCATACCAAGTTGAACTATTGGTTCGTCCGGATTTGTAGTAGCAGCTCTGGTGGCAATGACAAGGATTCAAGGAGGATTGTTTGCTGGCCCAACCTCAGAGATCCCTGGAATTTCCTGGAAGTCTCCTATCCAGGAGGGAGAATTTTCCAGAGTTGCATTTTAGCAGCAGATGCTTATCCGTGTATGCTTAAAGCAAACTCTACTGAGTCCAATAGGACTTTTTCTCAAGAAATGGTGAAAAGAATCACAGCTTTGATTTGAACAACTGTCATTCTGCGTCAAGATACTATATCCTGCTAGTGTATAGGATATGACAGTTGGGCCTCAACAAGCAGAAGGTTGTGCAGCGTTCCCACAGTGGATGGACTCTCATATCACAATAAGCCAGAATTCTAGCAGACTCTGAAAGAGGGCACCTGTTGTTTCATTCTCAGTTTATTTCGCTGGCTTGTTGAGGGAGAAACAGAACGGCTTGCCTACATCTCGCGCCTGTCATCAGAAGTGTGGTGCTTCAAGTTCCTGTTGAACTATAGTTCCCAACATTCCTCACAAACGGCTGTGGCAGATTGGAGTTGCAATTCAACAACATCTGAAGGGCAATGGGAGTGACTGGTTGGCGTCAGCTAGCATGGCCCTTCATTCACAGTAAGGTAGAATTCCCAAGAAACTCCTTTGTTCTAAGCCAGGATACATAGGAGGGTGAACTGAAACTTATCAGTACGGTTGTATTATGTGTGCGTGCATGTACACTCAAACACACCACACCTTTATAAACTGCTTGACTTAATGCAGAGCCTACTCTAAGCAGTTTACCCAATGAATAATCAACCGGCATAAACCAAAATACATGCCCAAAAATAAACATACATCACATTAAGCCCAAATAGGGATGGCAAGAGGAAACACGGTTTTTAAAATGCTGGTTTCAACTTCTAACACTCTGAACAGATTCAGATCAAGTTAGTGGCAGCTGCAGCTGCTCTCCTGTACGAAAGCACTTAGGTCATTATCCAAAGCCATTTCCCAGATATTCCACCAATTAAGATAAGAGAGGTAACTACAACACCTTCTCAGTGGGACATCCTGTCTGTGGAATACACTCATGCAAGACACTTGCCTCGCATTACAGTATTGCTTTTTATTTTCCCAGATGTTACAAGAACAGCTGAAGTGTTTCCCCTTTGCATGTTTACTTCCTACAGATTCTGTTTGTATATGCCAAAGTGTTTTGTTCTCTGTTACATCAGTCACTGTTCTGTTGGATCATAGTTGCATTTTCTGTTTTTAAGCAGACTGTACATTACTCAGCTACTCTGGCTAGTAGCTGATTTTGAAACCTTGGGGGTGATGTTATGAATATGGATGTTTAATTTATTTTTAGATGCTGAGGAACATCCCCTTCCAAATCTTAGCAGGTGTGGTGATCCCCCTTTGCGCCCTTTATATCTCTGGGCTCTACAAAGGTAAATATGCTCTTTTCACTGCCACCAGGTATTATCCTAATACCAATACAAGTCTCACACACACAGGAGCTGCTCATATAACTTATGAGTCAGGGGTTTTGATTAAACATTCTTTTATTAATGAACAAAAATTATAAGGAGAATCAAATATAACTGTTTCAGGTGTTCAATTATATTAAATCACGTATTCAATCACTGGTGTTTCTCATATTATGTTTATATATTCATTCCTGCCTGTTCAATATGTTTCAATCTTTCAATTTCCTTTCTTAACCCCTTCTTATCTATTCCTAAACCCTAGCACTCTCTCCACATCTTCTTGTCCCTATTTCTCTGTATCCCTATCTGACTCCAACTGTCTCCCTAACTGTCTCTTCCAGCTGTCTGTCATTCTGACTCCGCCCCGCCTGCTCTATCCTCTGATTGACATGCAGGAATGACGTCATCTTTTGGGTTCCGTTACAGCAGGTGTCACACCAGGCTTTTCACACGGTGCTCTTCTTGGTCAACTAGATATCTTCTTTGCACCATCCCTGTCTCCAGCAAGCGGGATGGCTGTCCCCACACCAGAAGAGCTGAAGACTGCCCGAGAGAGCTTTCAGGGGAAAAATGCCACCTGTTTCATCTTGGGTGCCTCAGGCGAAACAGGGAAAGAACTGCTGGCTGAGATCTTGCGACAGAAGCTGTTCTCTCGAGTGACACTTATCGGCCGCCGGGCGCTGGATTTGAAAGAACCACTTTACGCCAATGTGGTATGAAAGCAACAGTCAATATTAAACAATAACATATTCCTTGTCCTGTTTATAGTCAGTGAAACAATTTGATCACCAGAAGAACTCTGTAAGCTAGACTAAAAAAGTTGCTGACTTCCAGTCATCCAGTGACTTTTATAGCTGATTGGGGATCTGAACTCAGATTCTTCCTGTTTTGGGTGATAACTAGATTGTCAAATAATGTGGGAAATGCTCCAGGATTGAGTCGATCAAATTCACATTATTTTCTGTTGTGTACATGATATACAAGTTCATCCCAATCAGCTTGGAGTTTCCTCACCCATCTGTAACTTTTCCTTCACCACTGGGTCTTTTGCTTCTTTGGAATCAAATGCATTCACATTTGTTCAGGCGATGTGATCACTTGAACTGATGTGGAGTGGTTTGTAACCATTTTTAAGCAATTCCAGCTAGCTGCAGCAGCTGGGGAAACCGTCTGCCAATTGAATCCTCTCCTCCCCACACCTGGGTCTGCTTGTTTCCTTCTTCCCTTCTTTTTAATTTCAATTCCATTCCTTTCCCCCCGTCATTTAAAGGATTGCAGTCCTAGTGCTAGCACAGCTAGATAACCAAAGAGAGGGAAAGAAGAAAGGAATCAAGGGAGAGGGAGAGGAGGAAGTTTTTATTCACTGTTGTTTCCAGCTTGTTAGGATTAGCTCTGCTGTACCTGTGCCTCCTACGCATTTGATTGGCCAGAGCCGAGCTACCTTAACAAGCTGCAAATGAGGGTTGAGTGTCAATTTCCTCCCGTTTTTTTATTCCTGTGTGTGTAGCTGAAATGAATTAATGCAGAGAAACCCAAGTTCCTAGGCACAACTTCACAGCAGATCCATTCACATTTTTCCTGCTGTATATTGCACCCGTAGTGTGGTTTATATTACACTAATTTTGATTATGTGTCCTGCTCTTACATTTTATTGTCATTTATTCCTATAATTTTATACCCCACCTTTGTACATAAAAAAATATTCCAAGCAGGTTCTAACTTCAGTGTTTAAATGGTAAGCATCTATCTGTCTTAATAATCCAAATCGTTTCATAACTGTACATCCACTTAAAAAGCAGCAGAAGGCCAGAAGGCTGCTCAAAGAGCTGTGATCATTCAAAACACCTGCTGAAATGAAAAGTTTCTTTTTGCTCTTTCACAACTACTCTCAGAAAGTTGTAGTATTAGGGTGAAAATTTGGTAATAAGACTGCACAAAGTCAAAGTTAAAAGAATAGAATTGCTGAAAGTAATGCCAAAGAGCTGTGGAATAGAGTTCTGGTCACTTGATAGTTATGACTGATGAGGAATTTCCATGTTCCAACTAAGGATGGAAACTGTCTTTTTTCCCCCTCCATTTTTTTTGGCAACTCTTGTAGTATGCTACGAGTCATTGGGGTTGCAGCTCCACTTCTTAGTCCTGCCACCGCCTCTGCTTTGATCCAAATGGGCAATTTAGAAGGGTAATTAATGGAGGATGGAGAAATTGCTGGTTAAATATTCTTAGAAGAGCTGGAAAGGGGGGCCCTACGGATCATTGAGTCCAGACCCTGTCAGGAAGGGGAAATCGAACTTGCAGCCTCTGGCTCCACAGCCAGATATCTCAACCACTGAGCTATCCAGCTTCAATTTCTGTTCTCCACTTGGATTTTTAATTCTTTTTCCTCTTTGGGCTTTTTCTTGGGGCCGACTTCCTAGTCTCAGGAAATAGTGGACTTTGAGAAACTGGACGAATCTGCTGCTGCCTTCCAAGGCCATGACGTCGGATTCTGCTGCCTAGGAACGACCAGGGCCAAAGCTGGAGCGGTGAGGAGGAGACCACCCGGCCTCATGGGGAAGTAGGGGCATTGGGGGGGGGGACACTGTGAGATACAGAAAGCTGAACTAGATGAGCCCTTGGCCTGATCCAGCAGGGCTCTTCTTATGTTTTTTATGTAAAGTCTCTTGATTTCATCCAGGTCAGAAAGTTGCCAGACTTTCATAGGAGTGACTAGAACACGATGGTGGGAATGGGATGGCCTGGCCTGCTTAGTGACTGGGGGAGAGGGTGGTTACAAGCTGTAGTTCCTGTATTACATGTGCGTACTACACTTTCTTCAAGAACTGAGGATATGTGGAGGTTCCCTCAATTTGGGATTCATCGCAGCACTGTGAGATAATTAGATTGAGAGATAATAACTTTTATGGCTGCCTGAAGACTGAACCCAAGTTTCACCAGTCCAGATCCTTCACTCCTCTGGTGGATGTCTCTTAGTTCAGTTTAATCAGCATGCTTCCCATAAGGAATAAGACTTTGGAGCGGGATGTGTGGATTTTAGGTGTGTTCTGACTCACCCTTAGGACTAGATAGATAAGATTTTCTACATAAATATGTGGCATGTTCTTCTTTTTCCCAGGATGGATTTGTACGTGTTGACCGGGACTATGTGGAGCATTCCGCAAAGCTAGCCAAAGCAGGTGGCTGCCGCCATTTTGTCCTACAGTCAACCAAGGGAGCAGATAGCTCCAGCAGCTTCTTGTATCTCCGGGTTAAGGTGTGTTTGGCAGATGAGATTATTCAGCCAATGCAAGTCGGTGGACGGGAACAGCGTCTGTGTTACTCCCAAGTACTACCCTTCCAAAGTCAACCCTTAAAGTTTATGTGCGGATGGTATCAGAAGCTTCCTAGGTCTGTTGTCTTTCAGATTGTTAGCCAAAGGAATAACGCTATCCTTATTAATGTTATTCTATAACATTGTAATCATAATATATTGTACAGTGGTGCCTCGCTTAGCGATCGCTCCGTTTAGTGATGAAATCGCTTAGCGATGGACTTTCTGCGATCGCAATCACTTTGCGATGTTCCCTATGGGGGATTTTCGCTTTGCGACGATTGGCTCCCTGCGATCATCGCAAAGCGCCCATTTTCGCACAGCTGATTGGTGGTTTCAAAATGGCTGCCGGGAAAAACATGGCCGCCCGCTGTTTTCTGGGATGGATTCCTCGCTTTAGAGGAAGTGAAAATGATGGCGCTATGGAGGATTTTCGCTGAACGGCGAGTTTTACGCCCATAGGAACGCATTAATCAGGTTTTAATGTGTTTCTATTTTCGTACTGCAACGTTTTCGTGCAACAGCGATTTTTTCGGAACGAATTAACGTCACAATGCGAGGCACCACTGTATATCATGTATGCTATGTGATGGCCAAAAATTTGTTCCATAAACTATGCATGCATAAGAGTTATGATGTCACTAGCAGGGCAAAATTTTCAGTAATTGAGTTCCTCCTCCTATGCCATGACTGCCCAGAAAATCTACCATGCCAGTGATGTAATTATTGGCAGAGTGAGGAAATTACTGGCTTAAAGCCTCCAGCTACACAGCGGAGAAAATCCAGATAGGGACCTACAGAGCAGATTGTTATAATTACAAGTCTCCCTCAAATATGCCACTCCTTATTGTTAGTCAGTTTAACCTAAACTGGCAATATAGCCTCAGTAGATTCAGTCAGAGACTTTGGTATTGAAAAATCTTCACTAGATTTTAGAATAACAAACAAAACATATTTATTTGTTACATACTTTGAGATCTTAACTGGTTAACTTCATTATTTGATTAACTGACTGGCGACATAAAGACTGACTCTTAACTGCTGACCCCTTAAGTGTCAAACTCTAACACACACATAACAGTAACATTGATAACTGACTCAGACCCCTGACTTTGACTCAGAACGGAGTAAAAAGGCAGGGAAAGGAATATGAGATGGAGAGGGAACAGCTGGCTGCTCCTATGTGATTGACATACAAGCCCAAGGTGCCTCCCATCCAAACCTCCCAAATGCATCACGTGCAGGTTGCAAATCCAGCAGTAATCACCCTTCTATAGGTTTAATTCATTTAACAGCATTTTGGCCAGTAAGTTACCATTTGTTTATTCTTATCTTGTCTTTGCTGGAAGAAGATTAAAGTGATGCACATAGTTATCCTATTTTATCCATGCAGACATCCTGGGAGTTAGGAGAGACAGTGAGTAGGTGACTGGTCCAAGGTCTTTGGGGAAGCTTCAGGTTAAGTTGGTTTTTGAAACTGAGTCTGCCCAGTCCAGCCCTACTTTGTCACTGTAACCATCAAATTGGGGCGGGGGAGTGGAAAGAGGATTGATATTTATGAATGAATATGAAGAGGAATAGTTCCTGTTTAGGAGTACTGCTTGCACTCTCCGGTCTCAAAGGAGTGTGCTGCTATCCTTTGGTGCATAGTTGTGCAGCCATCACAATTAACCCCTGATGAGACTTTGGGCTCATTAGGTCCTCTTGTCCCTCTGTCTCTCATTGCCTGCAATTGCATTCATTTTCATGGGAGGGAGCAGTCTTCAGAGAATTGTGGCCATCACTGATCATGCCTTTGCACTCTGTGACCCATGAAGATTTGTGAATGTAGAATCAAATTAGATGTATGAAAAGATATCTCCTCTGCCACCAGAGACTTGTCTTTGGAAGATCCCTCTTTTTTAAAAAAATGTTCTTGGTTTTCGACTTCTTGGTACATGCATGTGGAAGTGGGAGAGTCTGTGTACTTCATGGATGCTTTCTACTCCTTCCTCACCATCACAGGGGGAAGCTGAGGCCAGAGTCCAAGCAGTTGGGTTTGACCGTTACTCCATATTTAGACCAGCGTAAGTATGGAGAAGTGTGCCTGGTAGGGGAACAGTTAGCCCCTCAGTCATTGTTCTATTGCAATCGTTCTCAACTTTGAGTCCTCATAGTTCTTGGACAACAACTCCCAGAAACCCTGGCTAGCTCAGCTAATACTGAGTGAGTTACAGGGCCTGGTGTCACCCATAGTGATTCTATGGAGGAATCAAACTCTTTAAAGGTTTCTAGTTTTCCCGATGGTATGTAATCCCCAATATACAGAACAACACTGTCCCTCCATGTCATTCCTTTAGAGAAGTGCTTCCCAACTCTGGATCCCCAGATGTTCATGTAATACAATCCCAGAAATCCTGACTGGCACAGTTAGTGTTGAAGATATCTGGGAGTTTTAATCCAAGGACATCTGGGGACCCAAGGTTAAGCATATTCTATGAGTCATTGCTAGTGATTCTTCCTGGCCATTGAGCAATAAGAGTCAGGCAACACAGTATGGATGTGGGTAGGGTTCATGGAAAATAATTCCATTTTTTAAGCATAACAATCACACCGGTTGGTTTCCAAGATTACATGTAATGCCTGTTCAATACAGTAAACTACTTTTTGGCACATTTAACAAACTTTTTGTATAAGGAAACTGGAGGTGGCTAAAATGGATACTTTTTCACTCTTTGAAAGGGCAGTATTAGAGTCATAGTACTGTGGTGCCCCACTAGACGCTTACCCTGTTAAACGATGAAATCGCTTGACAATGCCTTTTTTGCGATCGCAAAACGATGTTTCCTATGGGGTTTTCCCGTTTAACGACGATTAGGTCCCTGCTTCGTGAACCGATTGTTCACAATATGACCATTTAAAACAGCTGATTGGCGGTTTGCAGAATGGTTCCCCGCTGTTTTCCGGACCTATTTCCGCAAGACAGGAATTGCAAAATGGCCGCCCTATGGAGGATTTTCGTTGCACGAGCAGGTATTTCTCCCATTGGAATGCATTAACCGTTTTTCAGTGCATTCCAATGGGGTTCTTATTTTCGCATGACGACGATTTCGCTGTACAGCGATTTTAACGGAATGCATTATCGTCGTCATGCGGGGCACCACTGTATTATGAATCTAAAAGGCCCTGTCACCCATCTTTGTTCTGTACTTGCCCCTTTGTAATGTGTGTGTGTGTCAAGTAGAGAAGAAAGACATTCCTCACTCGTGTCTTCTCTCACAGGGTACTTCTGTGTGATCGCCGAGAATTTCGGCCTGCTGAGTGGATATCCAGGAAAATCTTAGGAGTGGTAGCGCTCGTCTCCCCCACTGCTATGTCGGTCCCCACAGTGACAGTGGCCCGGGCCATGGTGAACAATGTGGTGATGCCAGCAAAAGATGGGCAGAAGGTGGAGGTGCTGGAAAATGCAGCCATTCATGCCCTTGGGGGGATAAAATAGTTGGTGTGGATGGCGTATTGATGGAGGGTGCTTCGTAAATTGCCATGCCTGATCTCCCCTCTTTTCCCCTTCCCCAAGAAGGCATCTCTCAAGCCGTATAGATTTTCCTTCGTTGTTATACAATAGGACCCCCAAATCCGTGGGATTGGCATCTACAATTCCATTTATCAGTGGTCTGAAAATACTAAAAGAAAAAGCTTAGAAATACAGTGGTGCCTCGCTTGACGATGTTAATTCATTCCAGCGAAATCGCTCTAGAGCGAAAACATAAAGTGAAAATAAAAAACCCATTGAAACACATTAAAACCAGGTTATTGCGTTCCAATGGGCTAAAAACTCACAGTCCAGTGAAGATCCTCCATACGGCGGCCATTTTCGGTGCCTGTCTAGTGATGGATACATCCTAGAAAACAGCGGGGGGCACTTTCTTCAGCTGGTGGTCATTTTGGAACCCGACGATCAGCTGTTTGCTGATTGTCGTAATGCGAAAAATCGGTTCCTGAAGCAGGGAACCAATCATTGCACAGCGGATTTTGCCCGTAGGAAGCATCGTTTTGCGATTGCAAAAAAGGCATAATTAAGTGGATTTGTTGTTATACGGGGCAATCGTAAAGCAAGGCACGACTGTACATATTTCCACAATGTACTGTAATTACCAGTACTAGCCAGAAAGACCATGCTATGTAGAGGGTTTTTCAGCATGTTGGGGGAGGTTGGAACCAATCCCCCATGGATACGGGGGTCCTCCTGTATATAAGTTTGAGGTGAGGAGCTGATTAGAACATGAGACCGACAATATTAGCGGTCCCCTCCCCCTCTCCACGGACTGTGCTCTAAAACTATGGCCTTTATATAAGGCATTTTTAAAACCCTGCTTTACAGCAATCCTCTGCAGGCTTTCTGTCCATGTGAAGTTGGAGATATTAGGATGTGCCATCCTCCCTGCTGCTCTGCACAGATGGTGGGGATGCAGTGAGGGATATAAAGCTACCTAATATACCTGTACTGTCTCTTGCCTCTGTTTTGTAATATGTGAGGAGGAAACCTGCATGGAGCCGGTGATGCTTGAGGTGATCTCACAAATAGTTCATAACTAGTGCACCATTGGGGAAACACATATCAAAGTTTACACCCTCACAGGGGTCTTCACATATAAAGGTTTACACCCGCATAGGGAAAGAATGGTGTTTGCAGTGTACTCCCCAGGGAATTTGCAGTCTTCTAGATCTGAGAATCCCACGGGCTGCAAACATAATCCATATGAGGTGCTCAAGCTTAATATTTGCAATGGAATTTTATAAAGAATAGAAAATGAAATCTTGTGAATGGCTGTATGAGTAATTAGTAGTGTAAGATGGAATATTATTTGAAAATTCAGTGACTGAAATCCTGTTGTGCAGTGGTGTGTCCATAATGGGAATGACATCACTTGTGGCAAATTACCACTGAGGAGAAATCCCTACTCATTTAAGATGGTTATAAGTGCACTGAATTCATACATCATATTATGAAGTGTCATATATGCTGAAATCACCAAAGGAATAATTTAATGCTGACAGTGGGGTGTGATTTATTGCACTAGCCACGAACTAGCCTGCAGCCAACCAAATCACACTTTATATTGTCCATTTCTAATCTATTTCTTTCCCTTTTGCTTTGTCAGTTACTGTTTCTGGTATGCAGACAAACAGGTCAAAGTTTATATCATTTTAATAGTTGATATGGTTTTTGTATAGTTTTTAGTGTCTGGCTAACAAACCACTGTTTACAAGCACAAGTGTGGACTCAACAAGCCAGAATTTGATAAACCATCAAATACCAAAGCCAGCAGGCAAAGAAACGCCAAATCTCCCTGAAATGTAGCGTTTAACAGCTAACAGATATTGTGGATTACTCTATGTTTCATGGCCTTTTGATTTAATTGTTGAATCAGGGACATTTTTTTTTCTGAAATAATGAAAGAAAGCCTTACTGTTATATGTACTGTTTCAAAAGCTTAAATGTATGTCATTCCTCTTTATAGATATAATTAAAATGATATGAAAAGGGATGTTGCTTATAATAAATTGATTGCACATTAAAATGCTTCAATACAATTTTACTGCCATATTTGTTAAATGTTGTTTCTCTTTTCCTGCCAACTCAGAATACCAGTTAGAAATCTAAAATGCAAGTTAGCGTTTAAAAGCAGAAATATAGTAAATGCAGTAGTTGATTGATCAGGTTAATTAATACAGCAAGAAGGAAGAGCTTCTAATTTTTGAGGCTTTTATTCTGCTATGTTTCTGTAATAGAGCTCAGTCTTTTTAAGAGTGATGGATTTTATTACATACAGTAGTTCTAAACAACTTACATTTTCTGCTATATATCAATGTATGAATGTATAATTCAAAACCCAGGAGAGCTGCTATTTTTTTATAATTAATCACTGAGCTAGAATGAAAATGATCTTCAGCTAAAAGCTGTGTTGCAATTCCATGCCCCACTGAGTCTAACCCCACTGAATTATGTGGCGCTTACCTCTGACATACAGTATTCAGCAGTACTTCACAAGGCATTGATTAGTACAGCCAAAATCTAACTGATGAAAAATCAAGCCTATCAAGCAAATTGCACTTTGGGTTTTCCCCTCCAGTCCGCATGTAACCAGTTGTATCCCCATTTCATAAGCACAAACACATCAGTTGTATAACAGAGTGCCTACCGGGAGGGAGGGGGGGCTCACCTGATCATGCCAATACAGTAATTAAAATTTTGTCAAGTGTTTAGCTTTTTCACACCACCCTTTTCTGCTTTTCAGCAGTCTGTATGGTTCCCTTGTAAACTTTCAAGGCAAATTTGTAAACATTTTTTTAAAAAAATATAGGATGGGTGAGCAATATGTAGCCCTCCAGGTGTTTCTGGAACAGTTTCCAGTAGTGTTAGCCAGCATAGCCAATAGTGAGTAATGGTGGGAGCTGTGCTCCAGCAACATCTCAAATACCCACAAATTGCAGTAGGTAGAGGATCTTCCTGTTTTCACAGCTGATCATAAAATGTACGCTACCTTTGCCTGTGTGACTTTATTTTTCTCTGATAATTATTTCATTTATGCTGAATTCCCTGTTGCAGGATGTTTTATCAGTCATCTGCTGTTTGTGCAGTCAGTGGATGAAATCCTGTTATTTACTGTAGTAAGTCAAACTAGAGTAGGCCCATTGAATCAAGAAGGCAGCTCTTCTGTAAGTTCTATTGATTCAGCAGGCCTGATATAGTTGTAACTATCCTTCCCACACATTTCATTTTGCCTAGATATAAACAGAAATTGCGGAGAACCTTTGCCCAATTCCATAATGCATTATCATTGGCTATGCTGTATGAGGCTGATGACAGTTGTGAGCCAAAATAGCTGGCAGGCAAAAAAATTCCCCAACCTTGATAATAGGTCTAATAAAGATTTGGATTAATTATCCCAATAAAACAGATCTGTGATCTCCCCACATGTCTGTCTTCTGGATCTTAAACTATTGGAGAGGAGGACAGCCATATAGCCCACCTGTCACTGAAAGAGGAATTAAATGTACATGTAAATAATTGAGATATTCAGAAGTCATCTCTCAAACAGGCCTATTTTCCTGCTCATCAGATGTTTCATGGCTTCCTTCACATCTTTGTTTCTCAAGCTATAGATCAATGGGTTAAGCATAGGAATCACAAGAGTGTAAAACATAGAGATGAGCTTGTCTTGATCCTGCGACCCATCCTTGGTCCTCGGCTGGGCATACATGAAGATGGCAGTGCCATAAAAGAGGCTAAGTGTAGTTAGGTGGGAGGTGCAAGTGGAAAGAGCCTTCCGCCGCCCTTGGCTGGCATGGCCCCTGAGGACATTCCATAGAACCCGTGTATAGGAGAGGAAGATGATTACTGTGGTCACCACAGCAATGACACTGGTGGAAGCAAACAGGATGGTTTCAGAAAGCCAGGTGTCTGAGCATGAGAGTGTCAAGACGGCAGGGATGTCACAAAAGAAGTGGTTGATCTGATTGGGCCCGCAATAGGATAGTCGGAAAGCACCAGTTGTCTGGATGATAGAGCCCACCAGGCCACAGCAGTAAGCCCCCAGCACAAGGCAGGTGCAGCGGCCTCGGGTCATAGACAAAACATAGGTCAGTGGGTGGCAAATAGCCAGGAAGCGATCGTATGCCATGGCCGCCAGGAGGAAGCACTCAGCAGTTACCAGTGTGGTGAAACAGAACATTTGAGTGGCGCATGCTGGCAGGGAAATGGAAGCCCTGCCTGATTTTAGCTGAACCTCCAGCGCCTTGGGTGCAATCACTGAAGTGTAACAAAGATCCAAGAGGGACAGGTTACTGAGGAAAAAATACATAGGAGTGTGCAGACGCTGTTCAGCTCTGATCAAAGTGACCATCCAACCATTGCCTAAGACTGTGAACACATACAGGAGAAAGAAGATGGCTGAGAAGAGGGAGCCCAGTTTAGGCTCTTTTGTAAAGCCTAGCAGAATGAACACTCTCACGCTGGTAACGTTCTCTATGGAGTCCAGGGGGAACGAAAGGGATCTGTGGATTAAAGTAGGAAAATGGTGCATTACATGTTCAGAATTATGTGCCAGGAAAGCAAAAAATACGGAGAAACCCCAATGCTTTTCCAGGAGAAGAGAGGAGAGGAGAAAGTAGCAACAATGTTCACTTGTGTATTAGTATGTATTTAAATACAGGCATACATGGAACTGTCAACTGATAAAGGAGTTTACCCAGGCACATAAGCCAAGCAAACAAAAAAATAAACCAAAAACCTCATCTTCTACCCCTACTCTATGAATGAACTACAAGCAAAAAACATTAGCATATGGCTCAGCAAAAACATCTTTATGGCTGGCCTTCAGCAATATGTGTAACACAGAACATCAGCTATTATTCCTAACAGGTCTACTTCCATATAAACTTCCATCATGAATGTTCTGTGTAAATCTCTCACATATGCAGGTGTGCCTATGAGGAATGGTCACGGATTTTGGCCTGTATTAGGTATAGGGAATTTCCATTCTCCCACCTCACCCCATCAACAGAGGACTGTATTTTCTTGGAGAGAAAAAAATAATAATTGGAGGATAAGATAATTAAGGTGACTTGGGTCAATCTCAAAACTGAATGGACCAAATTTTATATTCATATCCCATACTCAATTCCCTCTCCCATTACATACACTGTAGCAATGTTATAATCATCCTATGGAGAAACAGTATTGTCCTCCATGGGAAGACTGGTTGGCCTCTGTATCGAACAGTGAGAGGGCAACTCCCTTTCTCATAGTAATGTGTAGACAATTATAATCTACCCATGCCATTAAGTATGTAAAAATTATACAGTATTTCATAATGATGCTATAAAAAGTTTTACCAAAGTCATTTATTACTTTTTCCTTTGATTCCTTACGTGCCTTTAAAGGTGAAGACCAAGACTGTAAATTGTGCATGTTGAGATTCCTCATGGGACACTCCTCATTTGGTCCAATATAAACATTTAAGTCTCCCATCAAAATTATGGCTGCTCCATGATTACTAAGTCCGAGCTGTTCAATACATTTATCCAATTCTCCCCATGCATTACCATGGTTATATTTAGAGCTCTCCAGCTATTTATCAAAGAAATACTAGTATCGGTGACCAAAGCATGTATAAATAAATTGAAAATTGGGGCTAGCTGCATTAACCTCAACATATTTGATGTTACATTAGGTTGAAACATATATGATCAGGTCTTCACTTGGTGTGCAATTCACAACAAAAGGCTGGTTGTAAGGGTTAAATCTTAAAATATTTGCCAGATTTTAACATGGTACCATTTTCACCAAGTGTTATCGCTCTAGCTATAAGCCCTGGTAAATGCCAGAACAGACCACATCATGCAGATTTTAGCTCACCTCTCCATGATGCCACAGTATGGAAGAATCCTCAAAAATTTGTTGCGTTATTCACATGCAAGCTGCAAAACAAAACTCATGAAGCCACTGATTAGAAGGCACACAATCAACAAGTAGTTACCTGACTTTTAAAAAACAATAAACTTGTACTGCCCACATTTCAAACCATTGGATTGATTAGGTTGCCCCACCCTTCAATCTAGCTATGTGCATTTTTCATAATACATTTGATGCTTATTAACACCTCAGTCAGAGTCTGTAACAGAATAACTTCTGTCTAAAAGCTCACAATCACAGAGATAGCACTTGAGCACAGTACTGCCACATTTTAGACACTCCCTACAAGCCACATAGAAATTCCAGAAGAGAAAGATAACAGGGAAAAATGGCTTCTAGATAAAATCAATCTTGAATTATTTCTATACATTAACATGAGTAAACTGGTGTCGTACTTTGGACATATGAGAATACAAGACTGAGTTGAAGAGACAATAATACTAGAAAAAGCGGAAGGTAGTAGGAAAAGATGAAGAATGAAGATAAGATGGATTGTCTCTTTAAAGCAAGTCATACTTTTAAGACCCTGAGCAGGGTCATTAATGAGTAGACTTTTTGAAAGTGATTAATTCATAGGGTCACTATACATCAAAAGCAACTTGATGGTACATAATGAATATTTCAAAGACTAACAGCATGATGCTTGAGAAGGCAATGCACTGAGATGTACTCCCAATTAAGAATGCTTAGAATTGCAGCCAGTACCTAAGGTAGTGCTTATAAATTGCTCTCAGAAGTGATGCTTATATTAGTGTTTGTCGTTCCCACATCTGGACTTTTAATGTAAATCTTGCTTTGCATAGGATATGTACATTTCCAATTCACTGTGTGTTGTATTAACCATATTCTATTTGCATCTTCTCAAAACAGGGCACTAGAGAGAAGCTTAGCATCATACACACAAAAAAAATAACACAACAATTGCCAAAAGTATGCTTCCCTGCTTAGAATCCACTATCTCCATTCATTTGGTCCTTCAAAACACTACTTTACTCAGAAACCTTACCTTCTCTTCACTCTCAGAAGTGACAAGTCAACTAATGAGCAGGTGCTGTATAGCGAAAGCAGGTCTGACTATCTCATGCTACAAATCCATTCCTCCTCTGTGAAGTACACAAACCTCCAGCATGCACCTTTGCAAAGAGCATTCTTAATCAAGGTGCACCCTCCTGCTTTTGTGTGATCTTGATTTAAAGTGGAAAGAGCAAGGGATGGGGATAGTACACAAATGCCCTGGGGAGGGGAGACACATGTACACACAGACAGACACAGAAAGCTCAGAGGTGCACAGAAAGCTCTGATCATAAATGGAAGAGGTAGTAATAATTCTGAGCGGCCCAAGGACTTAGAAATGAGAACTGGGAGGCAAGCAATTGCCAAGTGTTCTTGGAAAAGAGACATGTGCTGTGTATGGTTGGTTAAAGGATAGCATACGTAGGGTCAAGAGGTCCAACCCCAGACCAAGTGAATTTTTCCTGGTCCGTCAGCAGCCCCATTTAAGGTAATCATGGAGTGGCAACATTTCTTAATCCTCTGAGCAGGAAGTACAAGTACTGGTGTACTCTGTGCAAGCTCTTTTGAACAAAAGGTAGTAGAAGCTGGTTCAAAATGTGTTTGTTGACCAAGACTGTTCTTGTTTGCCCAAAGGTGAACAGCACATGTGTGAGGGTTCGAGTCCTGGCTCCACTTTTTCTTCGAACAAATTGACAGACTTCCTTGGTTTGGAAATAGGAGTCACATTTATTGGATTATTTAACAAACAGCCTATTATCTACAAACGTATTCCAACCATTGTCTCCCTCTAACAACGGGTTAGGAGGGGGGCTTCCAGTCTTCAACTTTGAACGGATTAGTCTCCTGGGTATTCCAGGGGCCTGGCCAGTCCAGTGTGCAGTCTGTGTTTAATAATTGTCCATCCTCCCCTTCCAATAAGGGTACTGTATCTTCGTCCCAGCCATCTGTCCAGATCGGGTCTCGGGAGAAGGCATTCTCCGGCCAAAGTCTCCTGATGTACCTCCCTGCTGCTGCTGCATCATCAGCCATTTCAATCTCTCTCTCCTTTCCCTCTCAACCTTCTCTTTTTCCTCCCTCAACTTCACTCCTTTGTCTCACGCTCAACCCAATAAGAGGGTTTAGGTGTAAGCTCACTTCTTCTCTGGGTATCTGCCTCTTCCCTTGGGACCCTCAACTCCACCTTCCCAGTCCACGGGTCCTCTAGCCATATCCACTCCGAACCATGAGGCAAGCTGTCCTTCCCGCCTCTACTTCTACCTGGGGCTGTAATTCTTTTCCCGCCAAAATATGCCTGCCTTCTCCAACAAACATTCCTCACAATTCCTCCTCCACATCCCCCAGGCTTTGCTTGGGTGGTCTAATTTTCCTGGGAGGGGTAATAGGTGGTGTTTGTACCTCCTTGTCGGCAGAGAGTGGGAGAGACGGCACTCCCGTGAGATGGGCCTTGCTCTCACCAACAGCCTCACAACATGAAGTAGGAATTCCTGTTCCACCTTCCTCCTGTTGCTCTTTTCTTTCTTGTTGGGTTATTTGTTTAGAATTTATACTCACCTGAGAAGTATGCTTTGCTCAGGGTGGCTTGCAACGATTAAAGACATTCCATGAAAGAGACCGAACAGTGTAAAAACAGGACCAGGCTAATCAGACAAAATATTCCCAAAAGTAATAGTGTCTCACACAAAATATTTAAAAAGACTTCCTCTCAAAACCCCTATAAGGCACAGGAGGATTTTTTGGGCCAAAACTTTTAGGTTACATGGATCTCTCAGGGTAGGGTTCTTTGGAAAGTTTTGGGAAACTACCTCTGTGGTTCCACTTTTATAGATATTTTCCCAAAACACACAAACGAAACTGTTCAATGGAACTTCCTGCCATCAGAGCCTTGAGTTTGTTAATATGGATTCTGAGCATGAGGAGGGGCGCAAAGATAAAATATAAAGGGGGTGAACTACTCTTGGGAACTGTTCCCTTTGAGTAGCTACAAGTAAGTCACCTAGATATGTAAAGATACACATTAAACTTACTTTTCTGCTTAGTATTCCTATAGCAATAGATATGTCTGGCCAGGTTAATGGTTGTGAGGTAGAAAAGCTTCCCTATAGCTGTTTTGTACTTACAGGGTTTTGGTAAAGCTTCACTTTCCTCCTTATTTTTCAGAAAATCTGTTTGCATGGGTTTTGTAACACTGTGAGCATCTTAGAGGCCTAATGTCTCCAGAAGATGACTGCTTGGCCCAGTAATTTTTAAAAAAGGTTTATATTGCTTCACTTAGACTATGACTGACTCTTATTCCCCAGTCCTCTTTTAAAACAAACAAACCTGCTTTTCAGTACCGTAAGATTGACTTTAATATTCTTCCCTCACATAAAATGGCTGCTTCCCTCTTATTAATAATAATTAAAAACCTTAATGTAGTCAGTTGGACTTTATATAAAATCTGCTTGTAGTCTGCTGTGGGTATTTTTTTTACCCTCATCTGGGCTAGGCTGAAGTGGACTTTCTTTTTCTCATCATGAGTGTCAAGGACCAGAGATGCTCTCCAGGGTCTGGGAGAAGCAGATCAATAATCCCAGTAAGCCAACCAGTCTCCAGCAACTACCCCAGGTCTGTGGTCTCTGTGTGAAGGGTGGAGCCTTCTGGCCCCTTTTGCATCCCAGGTCTGGATCTGTCCTACATTACATACCCTGCATGGGAGGAGGGGGATAGCCATTCTTGGAGAGAATGTGACTTATTTTTGAAAAGGAGCCTTCTCGTTTCAGAGGCCAACCTCATGGTCTAGTCTTGAAGAAAGATTCATCTGTCTTTGCATTCAGCCTTTGGACATGGGATGGGAAGTTACTCCACCTTGTTCTTTTTGACATTCTTTAGGCTTGCCTGAGATGTGCAACAGAAACACAATTGCCATAAAGCACATGATGGTGTACTTCATTTCAATATCCATGATAAGTGCAACAGGGCAGGATCTACTTGATTTGTTGGCAGCTGCTCCAAAGATCCATGCTTTATTTATTCTTTCTTGATTACTGTTGATAAACTGCTTAGAATCAGATGCTTCAAAGCAGCATACAACAAAATAAAAGATATACACAAAACAGAGATACATAGTGCAACGGACACAAAAATATTACAGTTCACAAATTAAAATACACAATGAATGTGGTCCAAGAGATGGGAAATTCTCTAGGGTTTCAAGGCAGGATTCTAGCACTGCCTTATCTGGAGATCCCTGGTATCACCTTGTAGTCTCCCCTCCAGTGCTGGTGGTGTGGAGTGGCTTGAAGACCTTCCTCTGGGATGTGAGAGGTGCATTTGAACATTAGCAAGCCATTTTTCTCTCTGCAAAATGCCTCTGTTTAATCTTCAGCCATTGGTTTCTTTCCCTTTTTAAACTATGGATAACATTCTATCCAACATTCACCAATCCAGACATGCTCTTCCCCCTCTTAATCCTTGTTTTTAGAGTTCCCACTCCCACTCTGTGTGCAGCCACAGAACTTTGTTGGGCTAATTTGAAAATCTCTATTTTATTTATTTCATTTCATTTCATTTCATGTTGCCTTGCTTTGTTTCATTTTATATCATTGCCCATTTCTACCCCCTGCTCTGCCCCACCAACCCTCCTGGTTATTCACTCTGAAAGCTCTGGAAATTCTTCTCAGCACCATGAAGAAGAGCCACTTCCAGGAGAGTCCTAGAGCTGCGCCTGTTAGCAACCAGGTCCAGAGTGCAAATTAGCAGTAGCCTTGGGCTGGCTTAGAACTACTCATGCTGCTGAGGCAACCGCATAAACAGACCAAAAAGCTGCTCACCCTTACCCTCTACTCAGCCCCTCCAATTCTTCTGGTCACTCACTCTGAAGGTTCTGGAGGCCCTGTGCTGGACTATTCTCCTGTTTAGTGGCTGTTTGTTTTCTCCACTTTAAAGCTCCAAACACTCCTCTTTGCATTGGATTTCATATACTATATTGCGAGCATACTTTTTGTTCGCATCAGGAAGAGGTGGTGAAACACTGAAGTAATGGAATTAAGACATGTGAGGACCAGCCCTACCATTAGGCAATATGAGGCAGCTACAGCAGGCAGCAAACTAAAAGTCACGTGTTCAAGCTCAATGTCTTCCCAACCAGTGGTGTATTTCCATATCAATTGCAGTCATTGTGTCTAACTCTGCATCTGTCTACATAAATAAACATATGCAAATATTAATCAAATGCATCTCCATTTCACATTCTTTTTCAGACATAACTAGCCTTACTGTTCTCTGCTCCAACATTTTTGTTTGGAGGATCCACTATTTGAAAAAATAATAATTCAGGAAAAGACCCCAGGACCTTGTTTGGAGACTGTGATAGTACCACCAAAGTTCTGGCAAGGTAGAAAGGACCACAAATACTCTTTGTCCCAGGATGGGTGAAAGGCCATGGGGGTCAACATGCCAAGGCTAATAGAAATCTTCCCTACCTGGTTACACTTTGACTGTCCTAAAAGAGTCATAAAAACCTCTCCTGGCTGTATCTTTCCAAACCTCACATCAACCAGACAAAGTAGATTACAAAACACCCACAAGAGTAAAACCATGTTGCTTTGGTCAAATCACCTTTTCCAGCACACCAATCCCTTTACTTCCAAATTGGATAAAATACAAAAGGAACGTTTCTTTAAGGAATGCGTCAAAAACTGAAAAGCATTCTCATAAACAAAAGTTCAGGAACATGTTAAAGAGCCACAGTAGCACATTCAATAGGCAAACATAACGGAATTTAACAAGGAGACATTTAAAAAGTTACATAGAATAAAATTCCCCAATAAAATCATGAGGGCAAAAACACAGAACATTTGGGATGGTAACTCCCTTCTTAAATGTAGCTGTTCTTCTTGTTCCTCCCTCCGAACTCCTCAGATGATTTCATTTTGTTAATTAACTAGGACAGGAAACAACTTGTGTCCTTGAATGCTGCAGGGCACATTCTCCTTTCTCCCAGATGGTATGACACACCTACATGGATGTTTTTTCAGTGAGTGGATTTCTTTGTCTGACTTATAACCATTAACACTTTGCTGCCATTTTCATAGCCTACTCAATTCTCATAGCATGACAGAGATAACCTGAAAGGTGGAAGATTTGAACTTTGGAAGCTATAGCAGAATGTCATATTGTGATTCCTGAGCTATCATTTTCTGTCTGGCAGGAAACCCTTAACACACTTTAATCAGAATCCAAAAGGCTCTCCCTTTTAACGTCTTGGCATGCACTTTTTAAAAAAAATTAAAACATCCAAAGCCTCCCTTGTCCACCTTCTGAACTGGCTGAAAGCACTGATTGTTTCAAGTGGAGGTTACAAAAGTTACTTTTTGGATTACCTTATCCACAAGATCAGTATCCACTGATTCACTTATTCACAGTCTGAAAATATTAAAAATATTTTTTAAAAATGCCCCCAAATATATATTTTTAATTATGAAGTTACCAGAAATGGCTACTAGAGGGAGTCAGAGACTATGCTATGTATAATATTTAGTTCAGCATTAACTCTCTCATCGCCACTGCTGTTCTCTCCTGCCACCTTTCTCCCTATACCACATTGGCTAAAGACACAAGTGAAATGTTGGTCTACCAGGTGGAAAGCGTACAAGGAAGAAGAGAGAGTCACAGACATCCCTCTGCATCCTTCTTTCTTTCTCTACATTGACAAGACCCCAACCCTTTCTGCCAGGAGTGGCTATCCCTCGATCATTTCCCCTGTCTTTTAGCCGGGACAACAGTACCTGGCTGACTAGGTCTATGGCTCTCACGCCTCATCTTCTAGGCTGGAGGTCTCATCCAAGGTGTCGTCATCATCATCATCATCTGAAGAATTCTACAAAATAGAGTGATTTGCTTAAATGAGAACCAGGACTCCAGCTGGAGGCCATTTGGGATCCCTACTTTTAAGAAACTTTGTTCTAACCTTACTCAGTACATTGGATGTCTCATGGGCTTAGAAAGTGCCTCACAACTCACTTGATCCAGTTTTTTAAAATTGTGATGCAAAGAGAATTAATAGAATGAAAATGAACAATCCGGAGATATACTAAATGAGAAGTTTTCTCACAAGACAGCTGAGAATATTTGCACCCTCCATACACACACATATGCATCCTCAGATCCTTCCCATGGGGCAGTGACTGGTCCGTGATGGGGTACAGGAGGGGCAGACAATGTTATCTTCTGTCTCTTCTCTCTTTCTGTCTCTGATATCTTCTTCTCTTTCTCATAGAGTTCTTCCTGAAGAACAGTGGGTACAAGATCACCTGCTGGGTGGAAGGGAGGAGATCAGCTAGAGCAGGTCTTGATGTCTTCTCTTGCCCACCCATCTCATCCTTTCCTTTCCATGCATTAGCTGATTCTCATCTCCACCTTCCTTTACAGAAACCAAGTTCATCATTGTTTCCTCAGCTTCACTATTCTGGGCACTATGGTAGCACTGCTGGTCTTTATCAAGAACACAGCAATCAACCAGCCAATTATCCAAATGCTGCAAGAAGTCCTTTACAAGACTGGGCACCCACAGAAGACATATACCGTACCTAAAAGCTTTTAATAAGTACAGAAAATGCACAGCACTTGTGTATCTCCCCCCCCCCTTTTTTTTTTCTAATGACTGTAAGCATCTCAGTGACTGCATGGCTTTCAAGACACAGCAAATCTTTAAAAGCATCCCCCTTAAGCTGAGAAATCCTTGTCCACTGTAGATTTTGGGGAAATTATATGGTAGAAAAAAATTTAATGACCTTAAATGGGAACTATAGAAAAAGTAGAAACAGGATATCGGATTTAAAAATATATTATACTACCCAAATATGGTGCCCCATGTGGGGGCAAATTCATAACTCAGCTGAGTTAGCTGGGTCTTATCCTAGCTGGCTCGTACCCAAGCTGGCTGGGACCCTAGCAGATTCATTTCCTAAGAGAGTAAAAGCTCTGTGTTACAATGTTTTGACTAACTTAAAACATCAAATGTATGAAAACAGATATTTTACTGTGTTTAGAGGAACATCTCCAAAACACAGTCACCTGCTTTTACAAAACACAGTCACCTGCTTTTCATCATGGCAAGGACCATGATGAAGCCCACAAGGAATCCTGGGAATCAAAATCAGGAATTTATTCATTTCAAAGCAAAAGTATCTCCACCCTAAGACCTTGGGTAACAAACAGCCCGTGTCTCTACAAAATGCTTACTCTGCTACTGAGAGATAAAAGTTTTGCTCTCACACTTTATGAATATTCACAACCAGCCCACCCTTGATCAATGCCTACCCACACCTGTTTGGGTCCTTGTTGGCTACAGGTAGGATTACTCCACTTTCATTTAGTTCCAGCATGTGTGATTGCTAGGACTAAACTAAAGAAACTGGCTAGCTGGTCGGCTGACTGTCCCTTGCTGAAGCTGTGTAACTCTTTTGAAAAATTGAAAGCTTCCTTTCTGCTTGCTTGTGGAGAAGGAAAAGGAAGTTTTTCATTTCTTTTTAGTTGCTGTGAACGTATCAGCAATGTTTGGAAAGTCCTTTCAAACATCACTGATGCACCTGGTCAGTTAGCAACAATTTAAAAAAACTGAAAGCTTCCTCTCCCTCTCCTTCTGCCTGTGAGCCGAAAGGAAGTTTTCTGTTTCTCAAGATCATTAAACAGCTTTAGCAAGTTGATGTACGATTCTGTTCCAGAACTACATTTTTGAATTCTGCAGGTATTGGTTTGCCTGACTTGGATCTGAGCACAGGTCTGCCTTCTTTGGAAGCAGGGCACTGCTCTCCTTGCCCTGCTTTCCAGGTTCATTTGCATCTTTTCTTCTGCTATTGGGAGTGTTGTTTCTTGCTCTTTCATATCTCTGCAGAGGTTGCCATTTCAAGTAAATGGGGAATGTGGTGGCTTATAAACTAGGAGGTGGGGGGATTTTTGTGCCTTTCTGAATGTTGGCATCTTAAAGTTCTTGTCATTCTTCCTAGTTGTGGCTCTGACTTGAGGGATAAAGCTGTTGCTGCTACTGCTGTCTGTCTGTCTGTCTGTCTGTCTGTCTCCCACCTTCCTCCTTTAAAAGGACCCAAGGTGGCTTACATAATTAAAAAGACAATACTTAAAAGCTAAAACAGTAAGTATACAAATATTTAAAAAGAATTCAACAGGTATTATATTAAAAACAACAAATAAAATCAATTTAAAAAAAACAGCACAGAACCATCCATTAAAAAACCCTCTCAAACCACCAGTCATTAAAGAAAAGTTTGCTCGAGATGAAAGGTCTTTGCCTGTTTGCAGAGGAAGAGCAATGATGGAGCCACCCTGGCTTCCCGTGGGAGGGGACTCTAGAGCCTGGGAACTATAACAGACAAGGCCCTCTCCCATGTCCCCACCAACTGCACTTGGAGGAAGTCAAAGGATTATTTCTTATTTCTCACGTTGTCTAAACAACGTGAGTACTTTTTCCCCAAGTGAGCCACTCATTGACTGTAGATTTTTAGATACCTCAAGACCCCAGAACCTCCTAACAATTCTGTCATGGATCATCTCATCATGAAGGGCACCACAATTCACAGCATTCAGCTATATGGTGTAGGAGAGGTAATTAAATCATCAACATATTCATTTTCGTTTTGTGCCCATGAATTAAACTGTGCCTGCTCATGATTCAAACTGTTCCATCACTGTCTTGGACTTAGACTCTTTCCCCCCTGTGCCTGAGTAAAAGAAGGATACTATCTGCCTAATTCCACATTAGGTATTTCATAATTTCAATCTATTTCTCTTCAGTTTTGCAAGTTTTTAACCCTGAAACTATCCATGGCTTCTCCAGTCTGTGTCTCCATTTAAGCCACTCAAGGAGGGTTGTAAATGGAAATGAGTCCAAGGTCTGGACACAGCCATTTTTGCACTGCAAGGGATGTAGGATTCTGTTCACTTTCCTGTTTCTTGGTAGTCCTTAAGTGTGTCTTGGTACTCCTTTCCTTTGTTTCTGCAACCTTTTCCCTCTCCCTTTGATCCAGGAATATTTCTTATATAGGATAATCTGAGTGACTGCCAGACTGTCCAAAACTGGAACTAATGCTTGATATCTCTAACCTATTTAAATCATTATCCCCTCAACTTTTTGTCTATACTGCTTCATGCACCGCTAATAGCCTAGTTTCTCACAACTGTAACACCTCGACGGAACTCTCTGAGCTTGTTAACTGTTAACTGCCAAAAGAATATTACTGTTGTTTTTAATGGCAGAACTTCTAGCGAATCAGGAAATGTCCTGTGGGAGGGGGCCAAAGGTTTCCTAGGCCAATCAGAATGAAATTACTTGGTCCAACCCCTTTCTAGGGATATTAAGATGATCCTCCACCCACTTCAGAATTCATTGTGAAGCAACCATGACTGCACAAACATTGAGCCTAAAAATAACACTGAATGTAAATCCTATACAGACATTCAGAAAAGGATTAATTTGGATGTATCAGTAGGAGATGGTCTTACCCTCCCCTCATGTTTGTCACTCTGTCCACACAAGGGATAGTGTGAGGTAGAAACAGTTTCCACATGTGGAACCATTTTGTGTGATTGGGAGCCCACATTTTCAAAGATCCCCAGTAAAGTGGAAAGGCTCCATGTGTAGCAAAGGCTTCCTCTTCAGACAGTTCCTCTCCCCATGGAGACCACAACAGCCAGAGGTTAGGTTTAAAACTCATGCCTTGCTCACATATTCAGATTAAGCCTTTTCTGAATAGTCAAATACTGTAGTAGCATTTCCACACTGAGGTATCTGCACACAGTCACTGGGAAGTGACTCCCTCTGCCTTCCAACCAATCATTCCTCTTGCACTGCCCATAGAAGTCAGTGCGCAGGTAGCAATAGCAAGGTAGTTAAGTGCCAGAGTGGTGCAGGGGCTTCCAGCTACTGAAAAATGACAACTCTTAAAACAGGCCCTGCTTGCTACCTTCTAGGCTGGCCCTATTCATTGGAGCAGTTTTCAAACAAGTGGCCATGTTTAAGTGTGGTTAGTCTGTTTAGAATGTTTTTTAAAGGCAGGCCTCCAATAACATTAAAGCTAAATTTCTTCAGCTTAGACGTGCCACAGGATTCTGATTCCTATTTTTGTTATGCCTCCCTGACACAATGCCCTCTAGATATGTCGACCTACAACTGCTCCCATCATTTCTAGCCAGCACTGAAGAAAGCTCCCCTACATGGTAAAAAGATCATCTGCAAGTCAACCATGTAGCATGGGCAATATATCTGAGAAGCTATGAGCACCTCAAGTTTCCTCCTTGATTCTCATTTTGTAGTCTGCAAGGCCAAGTAACTGGATCAAATGAAGTGTCGCAAACCTTTCAACAGAAGAAAACCCAAGCTGAAAAGAAGCCTTCAAATTATCTGTCATCACTCTGGTGATGACAAAGCCGATGTTCTTTGTTACATTATGTGCCGTCAAATCAGTACCGACCTATAGTGACCCTAATAGGGCTTTCAAGGTAAGTGATATATGGTTTTAATAGTTCCACTCAATAGGTTCCCATGGCATATCTGGGGAGTTGAAGCCAAGTCTCCTGAAGTCCTAATCTGTTACTCTAGCCAGTACTTCACACTGGATTCTTTGGAGATGTTCATAGGTGAAGGTATTAAGATGTTGCAGATCTTCTTTAACCTAAAACCTTTTAATTTTCTCCCTAGATTGCTAAAGGTAGGCAGGCAATGATTCAAATTCATGAGATGCATTCTGGTATTTTGGTACTGGCTAGAGTTGCAACTTAGCCAAGCCAAACTGATAATACAATACCTTGTTGAACAATCAGCTCCATGTCAGTTCCAGCTTTGTAACAATGCTTAGGAAGAATTGATTGAAAACTAATTTGTATTCTTGAAGGCTTTCGTGGCCGGGATCTAATGGTTGTTGTGGGTTTTTCGGGCTCTTTGGCCGTGTTCTGAAGCTTGTCCTTCCTAACGTTTTGCCAGTCTCTGTGGCCGGCATCTTCAGAGGACAGCACTCTAATTTGCCATCTCTAATTAGTTAACCTAGTAAGGTTCAACCATTTTAATTGCTCCATACCAGCAATGTTGATTCTGTAGGTAGAGATTAACCTTTCAGATTATTACAGTTCACCCCATTTGCTAATTTCCTGAATGACCTGATAGCTGCTTGTAAAAAGTCTTTGGATTATTTCAGAGGGTTAAACATTTTTAATACTCTCAAATTATGACTTTCTTTCAAAATTAATGTTTTAGGTAGCAAATTAACTTTCTGATTTTTCCTACACACATTTTAACATTCATGTATCAAATCTTTGAATGATTTAACATTAACAGTTTGGGGAGTGGTGGTAGGGTGGACCCGATGCTCTCCACGAGACCCCCTTGCTGAACGATCCCACCTGCTTGCCTCTGCCCCCCTTGCCAGGTCCATGCCCTCTCCTTCTGTGGTCTCAGTTCGTACCATTTTCCAGGAGTGGAGTTAACCCTTCTTGTTCTCCTAATAGCTTGTAGGCTTGAGAGGGCAGGTTGCCCTTGGCAAGAAGGACTAGGGGTTTCTAGTTAAGGGCTAGGGGGCTTAAGATCCAGGCTTTGGACCTTGAGAGTTGCCCTATGATGCCAAACTCAAATGTCAGGCCTGTGAGTTAACTGATATTGTGCAGACTGTTGCTACCACTTAATAAGAGGGATTAGGGACTTGTGCCTTCAAAGGCGTGGTGACCAACATGTGGCCCTCCAGATGTTGGACTGCAGCTTCCCCCATCACTAGTCAATACCTCAAAGAGTAGAAGATGCTGTAAGTTCCCATTCAACAACCTGTGGAGGCTGCAAGTTGCTTTAGAGCCTCCCATACAAGATACCTGATGTCCTCTCACCCAAAACAGTCAAGAGAGCATGGAAATTTGCCACCTTCTCATGAAAATAATTGTCCATCTAGGGTATTGCTATGAAGGGCAAAGTTTGTTAATGGCAAGTTTCTTTTCAAAGTATAGTTTGTATGGTAGCACAAAGGGCCTTATTAAAACTGCAAAATTTTCTAATGCTGTGGAGGAAGAAACTGATTTGTGCGTGCTCCAGGGAGTCAGTTGCGTTTTGGTAATAGATTGCCAATTCCCAAAGGACCCAAGAAAGCTGGTGATCTCATTTAATCACCAAACTTTTCCCTTTAATAACAAGCTTTCTTGTTTGTGCAGGTGAAAATGAAAAATACCAATAGGCAAATTAGGGAACAAAATTAAACCTGAGTTTGGAACATTATTAGAATTTCCTTTGCCTGTTTTTACCAATCTGCACCTTTAATTGTTTTTATAAGTGTAAGAAGGGCTACAACAGGCTGAGACTCCAGCCTCCTTTGTACCTTTTTAAGAACTATTCCATTCCATTTGGCCAAAAACTTATTCTTAAATCTAAGTCTAATACTATTATTTATTTAAACCAGAGGAGATCAGTAAGTGCCATGGGAATGCTGTCACAAAAGTCAGTCCGCTCACAGCTAAACAGAAGGCCTGATTTTCCATCTCCCTTTTTTATTCTTCCTGTCTGACCCCCTCTGCCAGATTAAACTACCCCGAGGAAACCCTGTGAGGATAGGCTGCTCTGTGAAAAAGCGAAGAGAATGCTTTTAGGTTTTAATGGAAATGAACTTTTTAAAAAAGAAAAGAGCTGTTTTTCATGCTACTTAGTCCCAGCAAATTCTATGTAAGATTTATAATGGCCTGATGTTTACCTGTTGGAATATATGCCTAAACAATAAAAGCATTTGTCATATGGGGGTGGATCCATCCCTGAATTTAAAAATACTTTGGCTGATAATAATTGATATAATTAGCAAAAACCTATCAGTTCTAATTTGATATGCATTCTTCACTTCTTTATATGAAGCTGACAGCATTTTTGATTAAGCTGGCAGGCTGGGTAGCATTAAAGCATGATAGCAAATTACAGTTAAATACGGGCAGGCAGCTTTTGAAGAGTTGGTTAGTTGGTTGGTTTGGAATGAAAATGCTAAACCCCCCCCCTTTTTTTTTTGAGTGATGAACTGGAAGAAAGTTTTAACCAGAGTTGCTTCTTCTGACGGCATTAAGGCTACTAGATTTTGGATAGAGAGGTATAAGGATCGGGGAGACAGGAGGTTTTTTTGATTGAAGAGTGTCCAAAAAAGGAATTGATTTAAATATTATCTGTGCCAGTTATCCTCCCATCCTCCAAGTGTAGGCAGCTGCAGAATTTCAAAAGGAGAGCTATGAGGACTAGGAACTATGGTGCTTGAAAACACTCTCAAGGCTTTTCAATAGAGGGTCATGGTGGCCTAAGGATGGAGGCAGAAACTATCAAAATCACAATCCCACTTGGAAAGCATAGCGATTGGAAACCTCTGATAAAACTCACCCTAGAAGCTTTATCAGAGGACCTGCCAGTCAATCAATTTGACAGCTTCTTCCTCCATCCTCAGGATGAGAATGCAGGAGGAGCCTTAGCTGAATCTGAAGAGAGTCAGGTCTACTCAGATTTCCCTAATGGTTCTTTGTGATCGTGGGTTCTTCTGTAGCCAAAGTAGCAGCGTTCGTACAAAAGAAAGGTATGTATGGGAGAATCCCAAGGTTAGAAGGATTATCCACCCCCCACCCCAAAAAAGAGTTTAGAAAAGAAACAAGGAGGAGCCGGAAAATCCCAAAAGGATTTATTGGAATAGCATGTCCTTCTAGGAGTATAAAGACTATGTGTTCTTATAAAATTGATGTTTTAAGTGGTTTAAAATATACTTTTGAAGTGTATTTTCTTAGTATATATTTCTTAGATCCATTTCCTTGCTAACAACCAGCAGCTCAGCCACCAACATTATACTGAAGGTAACAGTATTTGAGCACAGCCCGTGAAACAGGCCTGAATCATCTGTGCCTAATCTTGAATTAGTATATTTAAATACTGTATATAGACAAACAAGGGAAAGACCTACAACAGAAACAATGAAGAAACAGGTAGGAAATTTGATTGTCCCTCTCCTCTGGAGTGCTAACTTATAAACCAGATGTTTCTTTGTTTCCATCATGCTCCCTTCCTTTGTTCTTTTAAAACAGAACATTTAGAAATGGATTGGCAACAAATCTTTGTGGTATGGGTGGCTCCTGTTCCAAAATTCCAGTTGACTAACCAGGCCTTTCCCAAGACAGTCCATTCCATTCCATCATTGCAGTCAGCATCCTGTGCCAGCTTAGTATCCCCTGCTGGGCTGTTTTTGATTCTTTTTACCCTAAGAGTCTTCCTTATACATATATGTTCAAATATATGTTCAATCTTATTACAAACCTTGAGCTTTTCTCAAGCCTGCTGATATCTCCTTCCAACACCTCAGTAGTTTCCAGCCTTGGGTCCCTCAATGTTCTTGGCTTAAAATTCCCAGAAGCCTTCACCACTAGCTGCGCTGGCCAGGAATTCTGGGAGTTGTAGTCCAAGAACACCCAATGTCCCAAAATTGGGAACTATTGCTATACATGGATACTGCTATTTTTGTGGCACATGGATCCAGAGACCTGAAAAATCACTCTTTTCTGTTTCCGGTTGTAAGTCTTGGCACAAAATGAATATTACAAATGACTTGCATGAAAGGAAGAAGGATGTTCTCAGTCGAATAGTTTACATGAAATAAAATGACAGAAAGGGAAGAAGAAAGAAGAAAGGCTATAAATGAAGAGGTATAGTTTAGGCAGAGTAAAACGGCAAGGATTCATAGAGCTCTTGGAAGCTGCAGTGGACTAAGGATTGGTAGGTGTACTGAGAAGGGTGTACAGTGTCAACAATTGTGGGTGTTTTATTTAGGTTATTTGTCAAGAATTGCCCTGTTTTATTAAAGAACTGTGTGACCCAGTGAGAACTAGATCAACTGAGTATTGGAATGTTGTGGGTTGTACCATTTCAACTCAGGCTTGCATAGATTCCCAGAAAGCAATGTGCAAACTGAGCACAGAAGCTTTGGTGTTTGGCTTGGAGTTCCTCCCAAGATAAAATGCAGGAAAACAGATATTGTGATGTCAACAGAACTCATGGGTATTAATACTGAAATCCCTCCCTCCAACATTTAGGGTGGAGAAACGGTGGCCTCCCACATATCAAGACAACTTCTATCACCTCTGACTGCTGGCTAAGAGTGAAGAAAGTTGCAGTTCCAGAGCTGGAGAACTGCATGTCCCTCCCCCTTCACTGCTCAAGGGAAGCTCTCAATTACAAGACAGATGGACCCCCTAAACCAGTAGTCCCCAACCTTGGGCCTCCAGATGTTCTTGGACTACAACTCCCAGAAGCCTTCACCACTACCTCTGTTGGCCAGGATTTCTGGGAGTTGGAAGTCCAAGAACATCTGGAGGCCCAAGGTTGAGGACCACTGCCCTAAAGGAATACACAGGTTTGAGCTTGCAAGAGCTGAGTTGAGAACAGAACATTTAGGAGATCACTCATTCATGGGGTCACCAAATGTGGGAGGCAACTTGAGGGCACATAACAAGTCCCATGGGGATCACTGCTCATTTTGACTCAGAACTGCAGGGAATGATTAGCAATGGTTAACCAGTACGACTGTTTTAATATAGAAGCTCCGATAGGTTGCCAGGGCCCAACTCCACATATTATGGGTCCATTTTTCCAAACCAGATCAATTTGTGTAAGAACCTGTGACACTAACAGCAGTTATCAGATCTCTGCTGGTCCTTAAGCAATCAACAGCGCACCATCCATATACAAGAGGAAGATAGCAGAAACTGGAGGGTGGGGTAGTTCAGGCTTCCAGAAATATGAAAAAGTCTCTGGGAGGGGGAGGGAGCCTATAAGGGAGGAATCCCCAAAACAACTAAATTGGGAATTCTGCAGTTGTGGGGGGGGGGGCTCCACGGGTGGGAATGGTAGGAGAGGCAGTGGAAACCAATTTGCTGGAACAGGGAATAGCTACCTGATTGCAACAATGAGTAGCACACTGCATACAGTAACATTTTCTTGTAGGTCCCTTTTTTTTGTTACATGTAACACATTTATTCTAGAGCAGCCATTCTCATGGAGCGTGGGAATATGTCCCCTTGGGGGGTCCCTGGCACATGTGAAGGGGGCCACAGACTGGAAACAATTCTTCATGCACTACCTTATAAAGTTCACTTTGCAACTTCTACAATCCTGATCCAGCCCTTATTTCTCTCATATTGTGTTCATGGCCCTGGCCAAAATACAGGTTGAGAGTGGCTGCTCTAGTACGCCTGCAGCAACAAATATGCAGTAGTGGGGACTCTTCCTGGGTAATCAGTACAGCATTTGTAAGAACAGGATCTGTTTGTTGGACATCTTGCAAACAAAGGGCACTGAGAGAGCAGGCGACAGCCAAACCAATCTAGTGTATTGGTTGCTGAAAAAAAAAGAAGAAATAGAAGAACATATGGGTTTAGTTTAGTTGTGCTGACACAATGTGGAAATCACTTCACCATCACGGGACAATAATCCTGATGTATTCAATTTGGTTCTCCTCTTCCAAGATTCTTCATCTCAAAATGAGCTGATCCTCTGAGGAAAATAATTCAGCGTACAAATCCCACTATTAAAGCAAAACAAAATTAATTTGTACATTTTTTAAAGTTACCTTCATATTTCTAAGTCCTTTGGTACCCTTTTATTATCAAATTGGCAAACCCATTCTAGTCCCAGAGACTAGGAACTTACCCACTTGCCATAGAATGTCCCAAACTATTTGATCAAGGGGTATGGTTAGGGTTCAAACACAAGCCCTTTGAGGCTACTGTTGGCCTCCTACCTGTGAGAAATAGGCTCAAGGGTTTGCCATCGACGCTCCTTCTCACTGTCTAACTTCTGCTTTGGTAAAACAAGTATAATCATCACCAGTCCCGTCTAGACTTTGTGGAAAACAAGAGGGGAAGGTACTTCACCCATTCTTCTGTTGAAATCCTACTGAGCTTTAATGGGGGTTACGCAAGAGTTTGTACAGAACTGGCAGGTGGCTTGCACCCCAACAGTACATTAAACAAGAGTCAGGGTAAGGGGGATCTCAAATAGATTCTTACACACTACACACTCCCTGTGGGCCACTTCTGATTTTTGGCCTGTCCGTGTAACAGGTAGAAAAATAAAATCAGAGGGCACTACCCTGTCTAGAGTGCCTTGAGATGTAATGCTGATGTGAGGGTCTTCTGCCTCCTGTTGGCCCCCGCTTCCTCCAAAGCAGTTCATTTTCAAAAGCACCATTCCTGGACAGTCTGTCTCAAATGAGAAAGCACAATTTCAAAAGACATTCAACACCAATCTCAAACCTGTTGTTGGATAATGAATTACAGCTCCTTCAGCTGGAGCAGCTCTGGTCCTTTCAGTTCAGCGGCCATCAGCAGAAGAGAGAAATATAATCTGAAGCTGTTGCAAGCAAGTGCACGTAATCCACATGTCTGAAGGAGAGTGCAGTAGACAATACATCTGGCCTATAGTCATAGGAAGATCCATGTTCCTTAATATCCTTCAAACAGAGATGGGAGGAAGGAGGAAGACCATGTTGTCCACCATATCGGATTATGCAGGGAACTCTCTGTGGTGTAGGCATCAAAAAGTAGCCAGCTAGGCAGCTAAACTTGCCCGCACTCTGCAGGCAGGCACACCCAGAGATCTAGAACATAGACCACATCACCATTCTGATGTGACATCTCCTAGGACAACATGCATTGTTATGAAAAACATGATGGAACACAGCTGTACATGGCTGACTTCCCAGATCTCCATGCAGTTGTCCGCCTATTGTTCCTCTCTAGATTAGCCTTCCTTAGCCTGGAACCCTCCAGATGTACTGGACTACAACGCCCACCCTCCCCAACAAGCATGACCTGCATCCATACCAACTGCCACCATTATGGGGGGGGGGTGCAGTTCAACACATCTAGAGGTCATTAAGTTAGGGAACACTACTTTCTTCCCACACAGTTATAACCCTTTCTACACAAGAGAGTGAAGCACCATGTATTGTTGGCATACACAGGTGACATCACGATTCATACAAACTGAACACTAAAGAAGTGGGTGGCACATCCTGGCAATAAACATGTACCTTCTGTGACATCCCACAACTCTCACCGTAAGTCCAACCTTTGTTGTGGATCATGACTGCCCCCTCTTGTTTCAGCAGAGAGGAAGGCATAGCCAGATTGCTATTGTGTGATCTGTAATAAAACTTTCCAGTGAATGCTAGCATTTCTTCTCAGGCGGGTTCGCTACCACTACTGTAGTCCTGCTGACCCAGAGACAGTTATTTTGTTAAAACAAATCCATTATGTAAACATTAAACTTGAATTACGTTCTAAATCAAAGGTGACTGTTAAGCAGCAGCAATTATAGCAGAGTTTGTGATGCCTCAGGAGCCTCTTTTCAGCCCCCTTCTACCTCTTCTCATCTGGGACCTACCTTTTTAACCCAGATATGCAACATGGGACACAGTTAATTTTAACTAATTCTCTCCTGCCCTTTCCTTGTGTTCTGTTCCCCCATTTTTTTTTTTTTTTGCTAAAAACAAAACAAATCTCAGAAACACGAATAAGGATGGTGTTGCTGGTAATGCAGTTAAGAACCTAAGAGCCCTGCTGGATCAGGCTATTCTGCTCCCAACAGTGGCCATTCAGGTGCTTTGAGGAAGCTCAGAAGCTGATGCAACTCAACAGGAGATCCAAATTCCAGTACTGTTGATTAGCTTGTCACAATGGAAGAAGGGAGATACAGACTGTGTCTGTTTTTTTTCCATTTTCCATGATGCATCTCTGTCTGTTGGGCAATAGGCTAGTTACAACACACTACGGCACACCTCAAGGAACAAGGCAAAGATACCTTGGAATTCACCAGCCCACAAGAACCTGGGACATTTGAGTCCTCCCACTGCCAGAAAGACAAACAAGTGTTCATATCTAGTTCATATCAAGCCTGAATTAACTCTAGAGGCAAAAATGTTGAGACTGAGGCTGTGCTACTTTGGACACATCATAAAAAGGGCAGATTCTCTGCAAAAGACAATGACCCTGGGAAAGTTGGAAGGCAGCAGGAAAAAAGAGGACAACCAAATCTGAGATGGATTAACTACCACAAGGAAGCCACAAGCTTGCGATTCAGGAGCTGAGCAGGACAGTTGAGGACACTGTAAAGATTGCCCATTCATAGGGTCGCCATCATTCAGAGGTGACCTGATGGCACAGAGCAATAATGAATAATCAAAGCACCAAGTCACAGGAAACTTGGGACCAATGGGTAACAGGAGTGGGCATCAACCCCATCTGAACCTCTGAGATAAGACATTAGCACCCACCACCCCAGTTCGTGAGCTGCCCCAGCTATAATGCTGTCAAGGCACCCTGGAGAACACAGAATCAGGATTCCTCAGAAAGAAGAAACAAAGTTCACACTTGTAAACATTTTATATAAAAATAACCAAAAAAAGGTCTCCACCTTACACCAAGGCAGGCAATTTTATCTGTCACAAAGGCTTATGATGCTGTGGCCTGATAGTTTGAGGTACATCTCTGGCCCTAGGCTTTAAGGACCCACCTCACCCCTTCTCCCAGCAGGTATAGGGTTCCCTGTATGGTACCGATTTTTGAGAGAATAAAACTTCTCTTACATAAATGAGTAGGGTAAGGCCTCACCTACACTTTCGAATCAGAAAAAGAGGGTTGATGTCATGGAGGAACGGTAGGCCTTAAGCAAACTCAAACACTTCTTTACCCATCTCTCCCCCCCAAACACTGAAGGGAGCCGGGTTTGCCCTTCTGAGTATGGTGGAAGAGGTGGCCTATGATGAATTCCCACGCGTGGCATCTGAGAGGATCAACCCACAAGCCCCTCCCTCAGTCCCCATCTCATCATCTCCGTCACATCAGGGTCATAGCTCATCACGGGCTGTGCTGTCAAGGGGAGACTGGAGCACGTCGGTGTTCCGGGCCTCGTTGCTCAGCTCCTGCTGCTCCTTCATCTTCTGAGACTTGGCCCGGTCCCAGTCCGTTTTGACGTTCTCATTGTCCCACACTACGGAGGTCTCTGTGTCACTGATGTAACCATCGTCGCCCGTGTAGTGAGTCGGGTAGACCAGCAGGGGCTCCACCGAGAAGGCCAGCAAGTTCCGGTTGTCAAAGTGCTCCATGTACTCAGAACTGTGGAGAGCAAAGATCGCATGAAAAAAAGGGGCTTCCTCAGCAGGGAAATACAAACTAGTTTGGATTTCAACAGTGCAAAATTACAATTGTACAATGGAGTTATGGCTGAATCTCATTCAAATGGGAATATCTGCTCACATCGTGACATTTTCTCTGTTGTTGTTCTGTGCCATCAACCCGCCTCCAATTTAGGACAACCTTATGAAAGAGAGTTCTCCAGAAGGTCCTGTGTCCTCAGCAGCTCAGCTGTAAACCCAAGCCTGTAAATTCAACATGAGTATGTGAAGGCCTTGCCTGCACAAATTTCAAATCAGAAAAAGAGGAATGGAGAGGTGAAGGATTTCAGCAAACGCAGACTCTTCTCTATCAGTTTTTGCCAAACGCTGGCTCCTCTCTACCTGAATTCTAATAATTGTGGTTCAGATAGGCTATGAAGATGGAAGTTCCTAATGTGAGGGAGGAGAGTCACCTTCAAGAAACGGAAACTCACCAAAATTTTGAACACCTCCTGCCCTCCTAAATTTAGAGATGCCAGTTATGAACAGGAACACTTGAGAACATGGTTCCCAATATTGCAGGATTGCAACTCCAGTGATCCCTCATCACTGGCTACGCTGACCAAAAGTGATAGGGGTGGTAGTCCAATAAAATCTGGAACACTACATGTTCTCCACTCCAGCTTTGGAAGTCCTTGTACGATTACATAATTTGCTTTTAATTCTGTCCACTTCCAAAATTAATCTTTAATGTAATCTTTCTTATCCCCTTCCTACTGTTTTAATCATCATCCTCTTAGAACTGCAGAGCTGGAAGGCACCCTATGGATCATTGAGTTCAACCCCTATCAACGAGGCACAGTGTGGGAATCGAACTCACTCTGGCTCTGCAGCTGCAAACCTCAACCACTGGGCTATCCAGTAGTTCCTTTGAGCCTCGGAACCTTGGCGGAGGTGGCAGCAGATAGGAGACATTAAATTAAAAAAAAGAATGCTGGCAGCTGATGATGTCATCACCATTCACAACCGTGGAGTTGCGCAAGAGAATTTCAGGTACAAGGAAAGTGAAAAGCTTGCCTGGTACAAAGAACAACCATGCCATGAAACTTTGGGGCTTTTATCTTGGTGCACAGCCTGATGATGATGCTGAATTATCATTGAAAGCTAGGTACCTACTTGATTTCTTTAGGGGTCCAATAAAGGATTGCCTACTCCTGGATTTATAAATATATATATTTAGTGGTGGACCACACAGCCTTTTTCTGATATTTTTTCCTAAAACAATCTCAGCAAACCATATGAGGTGTCATAACGGCCCTCGTGTTTCTCCTCTCAACAAGTTGGAAGTCCAGACTTACACCGGGTGCTTGTCAAACATGACAGGCAGGAATTCATCCACTGGCAACATCTTGGAGAGAGGCTTGGCCTCCAGGAGCTTCTTGGCACCTTGCAGGGAGATGATATAGCCCAGTGTCCAGTAAGAGTAGTCGGCTTCCACCAGATTGCGGACATGGGGCACAGCCTTCTCTGGATGCTCCACCTGCATGCGCTTCCGACCAATGTAGCTGAAAGGAGACGAAGAAGAAGCAGGGTTTTCAAGATGCCACCGTGTGCAGCCACAATGTCAGCCTTTTGAAAGATGGAACTCTTGTGACCCATTTTAAGTTCTTCAGCAATGGTGGCCACCTACGTATTTGGTTTAGTTTGTAATGCATGACCCACACTTACACAAGTGATCACCGGTTGATTATTGTCCTGTTATTTTATTTTATTGTCAAAACAACTTTTTGAACTGTATCCTTTTGTTCCTGTCCTCCCACCAAATGTCTTGTATGATTAATATATGCCAGGTGTGTAAATCATCTGAATTATCTCCAAGCAATCCAGGAGAACAAGTTAGGCAAACAGGTTCTTTTGCTCTACATACAGAGGTAGCTGTCAGCATCCACAATAATAAAATAAATCCCTTCCAAATTCCTTGGGAGGTCTACACAGATTAATAGGTAGTTGTAGAAGGAATAGCCATGCTAGTCTGTGCAAGCATTATAGGTAAAAGCAAAATAGAAATAAAAAGTAAAAAAAGACCAATACTGGGTGGCACCTTAAAGACAAACTTCTATATTTTTTTAATGTGAGCTTTGTGGACAAGTCCACTTCATCAGACGTTAAGTTCATCAACTGAATGTAAACAGCCAATTTAATTAACATTCATGTTACTCTACCACTGTTATTTTATGACAGAGGTTCTCAAATTCTTTAAAGCAGTGGTTCTTAACCTTTGTTACTCGGATGTTTTTGAACTGCAATTCCCAGAAACCCCAGCCAACACAATTGGTGGTGAAGGCTTCTGAGAGTTGCAGTCCAAAACTCCTGAGTAACCCAAGGTTAAGAACCAGTGCTTTAAAGCACAAGCTTCAATGAAAGACCTACATATCAAAGGTGCTATCAACACAATGACTTTCTCACCAACCAACCACGATTTCTGTATTTTGAAACCTATATTTTGATGCCATGTATAAATATTTGCCATGTTAAATCTCTTTCTCTTATGTCTTACAAAATGGACCTGTCCATGAAAGCTCACATTAAAAAAATGTAAACGTTAGTCTTTAAGGTGCCACCACATTTTTGGCTTTTTCCATTTCTATTTTGCTTTTATAAATTAATGTGCTTAACCTGAGATGTATGTAGTGATGATTTCAACAATATTCATATAGCAAATTTACAATGGCAGTTTATAGTGATTACTAACGTCATTGTATTTACCTCCCCACTAACATTTAGAAGACAGCTTAAAATATTGCTATTCAGGGACACTTTTCAGACCAACCCTATCTGATTTTGATTTTACGCTCCCTGTCCTGCTGTCATTCCGATAATTTTCCCCAGGGTGGCCGTTTGTTCTTATTTTATTAAAGGTGCAATTTATTTTTCTTATCCATTTTTTACATTAAATCTTCCAAAGTAAAAAGTATTAAAAACTGGAAAACATTCCAAAATCCATAGAGGGGTTAATATATTAAATATTACTAAAGGTATCGAGGAAGACATTTCATATTGTTAAAGTTATCCTAATAAAGATATTGTACTCCTTGAGCTGGGGAAACATGTATTTGCTTGTAGGAGCGGAGGGAAGTCTCACAACTCAATATGAAACTGGGAGGGAATGGTGATGGAATTCTACAAAAGGCATGAGAATGAGAGGGGTATTTTTTACATTTCTGCTTAAGTGTACAGTATTTTTCCCACTGCCACCAAGTCTGCCTCGGCAATTTGTACAGCAATCCCACAAAAGAGGCCATTCTCACTGTTCTCCTTATGGAATCACCCCATTGACAAATAGGCGATCATTCACTTTTCAGCCTCTATTCAGGCTTGTTCTAAGGACTTCCCATGCATGGTGGACTTCCTTTGGTCTCTTATCTATAACAGATCTGTAGGCATGTCTCTTTATCTATGAGACTAATTCCAATAATGTCAGATCAGCCAGCTGCAGTTCCCCCCAGCACACACGCGTGCGCGCACACAGACACAGACAGACAGACAGACACACACACACACACACACCTCCTTTCACCACTTTATCCGTTCCTCCCACTACTTACTCCTCTGTAGGCCTTGCAAGTATTATCTTTCAGGTATGTGCATATGACACACTGCAGTTTGAGAAATCTTAATCAAGTTACGTTCCCTGTTGGTCAATGTTTTTGTGAAGACTTCTCAGGCAATGGCAACACACTCGTACTCACATCAAGTCCCAGTCTAGGCCTTCTTCTTCCAAATCATACATGAGGTTCATTATGCGCCGTTTAAAAAAGATCTCAAAACGCAGGTCATCCTCAAACACCACTGACTTCTCCAGGCTTCTCTCAACAATCTGGCAAAAGAAGCAAACACATCACTGGCCTCTTTTCTGCTTGTTTATTTCCTAAGCTATTTATTTAAAATAAACATTTGCATCCTGATTTTCCACCCCAAGGCCCATGGTTGAATTCCATCAGCTTCTTTTCTCTCTTATCTTTATTTCTTCTTCTTGGCCAACATCCTGCAACTCACACTGTCAGAAAAGCACTTCCTAAACTCATCCCTTCCTAGCCCAGGATGGGAGCAATTCGAGAAAAGTTGAATTTGGAGACCTTTTAAACTGTTTGGAAATGGAAATAAATGTGCACAGTTCCTCTTCTTTCACACATTTCTATTTTGTACATTTCTGAATAACATAGTCTACGTTTGATAGCCCAAAAGACAGGCAAAGGGGAAAAATGAATGAATGAATGAATGAATGAATGAATGAATGAATGAATGAATGAATGAATGAATGAATGAATGAATGGATGAATGAATGAATGAATGAATGAATGAATGAATGAATGAATGAATGAATGAATGAGAGACAAACAACACATAGCTATAACGGCTACAAAACTTCTTTAAAGAAAAAGAAAAGCTAGGATTCTCAGAAAGTGGAATTCTGCATCTAATATCGTCTGCATTTTGTTGTGCTTGCTGGCAGCTCACACACTGTACAGCCCTATCCTCCACAATCTAATCCTGAGGATAACAGCTACCGATCTGAACTACATGCAGATCTGCCTCCCAAAGCTGATGAGCAAGATCTGAGTGGGAAATATCACCAATAACCTTTTTTATTTCTATGTCTTCATACATTCCAATGTTGTGGAACTAAGCTCCTGGTGGAGCTACGTTTGCCCCCCCCCCCACTAACATTTATAAAACAGCTTAAAATATTGCTATTCAGGGACACTTTTCAGACCAACCCTATCTGATTTTTATTTTACATTCCCTGTCCAGCTGTCATTCAGATAATTGTCCCCGGGGTGGCCACTTGTTCTTATTTTATTAATCTTTTAATTTTTTGTATTCACATTTAGTATTGTATGTTTCACCTATTATTTTATTCGCACTAATTGGGCAGTATATAAATCAAATCAATCAATCAATACGCTGAACCATTTTTTCCACCTCAGGGTCTAGGTCCAGTGCAATACATAGGGATGCCCAACAGGTGGCAGCATAAACTCTGAAATACAGCAACCTCCCAGATACTCTGGATTAGATGCTGTGCCTTCATCGACCCTTCCTATTGTTCTGACAGATAGCAAGCCAGCATGGCCACTAGTGGCCCCTAAATCTGGCCCTTAGTGCCAAATGAAAGCCAGCATCTTTTTAGTGCCAACAGCCCAGAGCCCCCTCTGGATTCAGGGAATTCTATACAACATGGAGGCTTCAACGCTCCCCCTCCAGGCTTTTGAGATGCCACCAGGCATCATCGGGTACTCACTTGCAAGCCTAACTATAAGAACTACAGCGGTGCCTCGCTTAACGAGTGCACCATATAACGACGAAATCGCATAGCGATTAGGGTTTTGCGATCGCAAATGCGATCGCATACCGATGGCACCTATGGGTGAAACTCGCATAGCGAAGATCGGTAAGCGTTTCGCTTACCGATCTTCGCTTTGCGACGCCCGATGATCAGCTGTTCCGCGGCTCAAAAATGGCCACCGGAAGCCTGAAATGGCTGCCCGCAGCGAGGGGAGGGCGCGAAAATGGCTGCCGGCTATGGGAAAACGTCGCTGAACTGTGAGTTTTGGCACCTATTGGAACGCATTAAACTAAGTTTAATGTGTTCCAATGGCTTTCCCCGTTCCGTACAGCGATGTTTTCACATAGCGAGGGTTAATCCGGACCGGATTAACCTCGCTATGCGGGGCACCACTGTAGAAACTTATTTTCCCAATTGAAGAAACGGCTTGGGCCCTGGATACTTGAAGGACTGCCTCCTTCCATATGAGCCTACCCGGCTGTTAAGATCTAGCCAGGGGGCCCTTTTGAAAGAGCCATCCCTCAAGGAGGTAGACAAAGGGCCTTCTCGGCAGCTGCCCCCAGACTATGCAACACCCTCCTGACTGAAATTCGTCTGGCGCCGACACTGATGATATTTCGGCGCCAGGTCAAAACCTTCCTGTTCTAGAAGGCTTTTAATTGAAATAACATTAACTGTAGGTCTTGATGGTGGCAATTTTAATTGTATTTTAATCGCATTCTAATTGTATTTTAATCATTTTACATTTTATTGTATTGAATTTTAATTGTTGTAAGCTGCCCAGAGACCTTTGGGTAGAGTGGGCGGCATATAAATTAAATAAATAAATAATAAATAAAATCTGTGCTCCCTACAACATCCTGCAATAGTAGTTGTGCTTTACAGAATCAAAGCTTGGACACACAGTATTATTTAGAAAGAACATCCAGGAATCTGGCCCTGTGAAAAACAGAGTCTTTGGCTTTCTTTGACATCTCGGTCATGGAGCCTTCGGCCATCCATATGTTTTCACTACGACTCTTATCAGCCTTGCCCAGCGCTGGCCATAGAGTTTAAAAGATTATTGGAGTTCCAGACCAAAAGACCTGGAAGCCCCAAGGACTGCTCCCTGGCCTCTTTTACATGGTGGGCATCACTTACCTCTTGCCACACTTTATAGTGGCTGAGGAAGCAACCCAACTCCCCCTTGGTAAGCGGGCGCCCGTGGTAGGGATCCTTGTAGCCTGGCAACATCTTGATGCCCATGGCTTCCACCTGGCTGCTGTTCATGGCTCTGAAGGCAAACAGAAAGAAAGGCATGAGGAAAGGACAGAAGACTGGGAGGGAGGGAGGGGGAAGGCAGGCACGTTGTTGTTGTTCAGTTCCCAGCCCTGCAAAGACAGGCTGCGTGACTTTGGGTGAAAAGTGGCATACAAAGAGGCAAAGCTGAATCGTCAAAACTAACACAGAAGCTACCAGCCAGAACGGAGTTTGTTGCCACCCAGAATGGAAAGGGAACTAAAACTCAGATTAAGACTCTGCCTAACTCAGGGGGTGACTAACATTGACAAATAGTACAGAAATTGCTCCAGGATTGGCAGGCTTAGAATCACAGTATTTTCCATTGGCTGCATAACACATAGTTCAGTGAGAATCAGCCCAGACTCCTCTCCCCCACCCCCAATTGCAATCTGTATTTCTTCTGCTGCAAGGGCTCCTCCTCCTCTTTTTTTTTTGGAAAGCCAATGGACTTGCATAGCGTCAGTCATGTGCGATCGCTTGTGCCAACAAAGAAAAGTACAGTGGTGCCTCGCTTTACGATTGCCCCACATTACGGCGAAACCGCATTACGACGATTGTCTGAATGGGTTTTTTTCGCTTTGCGATGATCGGTTCCCTGCTTCGGGAACAGAGTCTTCGCAAAACGATGATTTTCCTCCAGCTGATTGGTGGTTTCAAAATGGCCGCCGGGTAAATAAAATGGCTCCCCGCTGTTTTCTGGGATGGATTCCTCACTGCACAGGCACAAAAAATGGCCGCCCTATGGAGGATCTTCGCTGGACGGTGAGTTTCCAGCCTGTTGGAACACACTGAAGGGGTTTCAATGCGTTTCAATGGGCTTTTTATTTTCGTCGAAATGCGAGGCACCACTGTAACGGGGTGAATAAAGGGATTGATCTGAAGGGGAGCAAGGGTGGTGTTGAATGTGACAAGTGAGGCATGTTCTCTGTGACCACAGGAACACTTACCCCTGTGAGCAATCTCGTCACCCCCCACTCCCCCAAAATTAAGTCTTAATTTTTTTGTTTAGTTTTGTTTGAATGACCAACTCTGGCACGAGATCCCCTTGCTGCTGCAATGCTGGGGTACTTCCTTTGCTTCTGTCCCCCATCACTTTCCAGGATTACCTCCTCCACTGGCCGTATCAGCTCCTTCCACATGACAATTTGTCTACTCCTACATTTAGTTTCTCTCACTTTACAATCCCTGTGTGCACCCATAAACATTTTGTGTCTGATGTCCAGCACAGGATCTGGTAGTCTACGTTTTCACCAGATCTGTGTATCATTTATAACAATTCAGTGTCATAGAAAAATAAAAATTTAAAAGGAACCCTGACAAATTAGAGTGGACAGGAAGTGCCTGTGTGTGTGTGTGTGTGTTCTACACATGTCTTGGGGCAAATTAAATTAAAGCCAAGGACTTTAAAACAGAAAGACTCTTTGTCATCATCTGCTACCCACAGCTTTTGTCTCCTGAAACGACAGGGAATAAAATTCAGACATTCTGCGTGCAAAGCCATGTGCTCTACCTTCAACACCAGACCCTCCTCATAAATATGCTATAGGCAGTTGGTTGCAATGCAACTGGACCCTCAACCAAGGCTTGCTATGAGCATCGTTAACACACGTGCATCCCATGCCACCAGAAGACAAAAGACAACCAACACGTGCTTTTGGTCTTTTGGTGCCAACCCTGTCTCAGGGCTGGCATTTCAGCTCCACGATACTCACTTCCCATCCACAGCCTCAAGGATCTTACAGTCAATCTCTTGCTCATACAGAGTCTGCAGCATCCGCTCTCGGCGATCTGCTCGACGTTTCAGGTTGATCATGAAGACCTGCAAAAGGACATGATGTGGCAGGTAATGCAACCTTACGCATACGTAGCTGGCGGGATAGGTCAGTGAGCTGGGGACCTCGCTGTGGAGCCAGATTTCAGGAGTTTGATTCCCTCTTGTGCCTCCCAAGGGAAGAGCCAGGCTGTACGGCCTCGGGCAAAGCTGCACAGTGCCACCAGAAGGAGTGGGACAGGAAATCAGTTCAGAGTACTCTGAGTAGAAAGTCCTGTAAAGGATCACCATAAATCAGAATTGATTTTATTACCTATATCAATGACTCTATGTGGTAAACCTAGCACCGGTGAAGCTCTGAAGCAGTCCAAGAGGGATGTAAGGTTTTCATAAAAATTACTGAGAATTTACTCTCCCTCAAACCCCTTGTCTTCCTGATGTGTCATCTCCCACTGACTTTCTCCCCCAAAGATTACCTGTCTGTGACCTTTTGCCATGTTAGTAATAAATACAGACACTGGGTATGTCTACAAATCCACTGTTTTCTTTAGCCATTAATTTACAGTAAGGAGAAACAGAACAACAGAATCTCTGTGAACAGAGGAAAAACCCTTCTTCTTTTTTTTTTTAAAGAGGTGTTTTTGTTTGTATTCTGACAGGACTCAAGTTCTTTGTGTGAGCAACTTGTGGGATGTTCAGACATAGGATGTTGAGAAGCACTGATCTAGAGCATGGAAGCAAAGGACACGTCTACAGATTTGCTACATTTTTCAAAACGATTTGATTCCTCACCTCATCAAACCCCATCTTGTCCGGGACTTTGGGAGGCACAGACAGATATCGGGAAGGTTCTACTGGTGGGTTCTTAACTGTAAACAAAGGTGACAGACAGTGAGGCCTATAGACATTTTCCAGGGGTGGCTTTTTTGTCTTTGTGCTGTTTACGTGAGCAACTCTTCCAGACCTCCCCCCCACTTCCCTTGCTTTAAATACAAGACACACATTTTACAAGGTCTTCTCCCACATTCTGGGCCTAGCAACACAAGGTAAATAGATACACATGTGAAGCTCTCCCTGCAAATGAGACGTGCATCAAGCAACACTCAAGGTTGACTGACAGGAATATGGAAAGCAAGGTTTCCCCTGAGGGAAAAGGTGCTTTAATATCATGGCACCTCAGAAGAATGACGGCCACCGCCAAGTTTGCATCCAGCTTGCAAAGAAACACTCGCCTGCATTTCAGTCAATAAGTCCAAGTCCAGAAGCAGGGAGATGAGAACAGTAATATTTCAGTTTGCAAAATAAGCAGTTATTAATGCAAAGTGTCTCCATACACTCTGAGCTCTCCTATGATGCTACGACCCTCCTACTGGGCAAATTTTCAAGAAGTGGCTACTTCCCCTTTAAGGACAACTGGACCAAAGTAAAAGGATCTTTGTGCAGCTGCTGTACAAAGAGAGACTGTAAGGCATCCCCAAGGGAGTGAGTCAAGGAAACTCCTCCAGTAGGCAAAGATGCTGGACTGCCACACAGGCCCTTTTGATGCCAGAGGCCACGCTGAAAGGTTGAGCACAGAGCACACACAAGACGCAGCCCATTCCCCTGGACTGGAAAAGCTGTGAAGCCAGGCTATGACTGAATCCACAGAAGGCTGCTGGCTGTTCTCCGATTTCAGTGGCACATTTACAGCTCAACCCTATCCAGAGGCAAATCCCTCAGGCTTATCCCCAGGTAAGTGGGCACAGCAGGGCAGCGTAAACTGGCCAAGGAAGAGCTTGGAAGGTTTCCTTTTTTATAGGGCCCACTGGTGGAGGAATTCTGTGAACTGTAGTTCCACAAAACACATACACCAAGCTTTACCTGCATCAGCACAGAAATTCTGGGAGGGAGGGACAATTTAGAAACAGGAAATATGACACCATTGGAATACAAAATATGACACCATTGTTCTACAGCTGAAGGAGAACATAAAATCTCTCCTGGAATAGATTACAATGGACTCTGTTCAGCCCAAACCTCCAGCAACCTGTTTCAAACAGTGGCCAGAGAATCCACTGAAATGGACAGAGCCTCCAAGAAGCAACACACTAAGCATGACAGCCAATGGTTCTTCCCAGCCGTCTATCCTACAGCTCCGGCTTTTCAGGACTACATGGTCTCTGAGCCCTGAGGTTCCACTTCACTGTCACATCACAAGAGCATAAGGAAGAGGAGGGAGACCTTCAAGGCCCTGTTCACCTCCTTAGTCACAGACCGCCGACAAACCAGAAGCAGCCATTATGTCAAGTCAGTTTTGACTAACAAGGGCATTAGTTGGGCCAGGTGAAACTCCACAAGCCAAAGGGGGTGGTGGTGGCAGAATATAACTTTGTGAAGTTTGTTTGGAGATCCCACTGCTCTTTACCTCTCCCGACCAAGAACAGGATTATGCAAAAAAAACATTGGGAGGAGGAGAGCGCACTCATTTCTACTTGTGTACTGTAATATGGCTTTCCCAATTCACTTTTTATTGTCCCAGAACCAGGACAGCCTATTTTCCAAAACTGTGTAATTCCAACTGTTAGTCCCAACCAGAGCAGACCCACCAGATCAGTGGAACTGATGTGACTGATGAATTTCAAAAGGCCACTGATTCAATGGGCCTATTCCAGTTAGGATTAATGTTGGATTTAGGCCTGTATATTTATTTTAGCTTGGAACAGACACTCTAGTCTCTCTAAAGGGAACCAGAACGGATGTTAAAGCTTTGGCATAAAGGTTGGCCATCCTATTCTTTCTAGATGAAGTTCACAGGCTTATCCAGGTTGTGACTCTAATGCAAACAGAAGAATGTGAGAGATCCCTGATCAGAAATGTCCCCCTTTGGTTAAAAGACCTGCAAACACCAAGCATAGCATGGGGATGCTTTGTCATTTGAGAAGGGGAGGCTCTGCCCCCCCCCGAGTCTGGGAGGCCTGAGGTGCCCCCTCCGACCACAAAGCACTCACCCATGACCTCCAGTTGCGTATGCATGAAACTCTCCACTTCGTCACGCAGGGTGCTGTGAGATCGCAGAGGCACCGGTAGGAAGCCGTACACCTCTTTGTTGCACACATACATCTGGACCTCTAGAAAAAGGAGGAGGCATGAGCACACATAACAGGATGACATTGGGCCACAAAAGAGCTCCTTCCTCATCACCTTGCCAGGCTGAAAAGGTTCAGCCGACATCCTGTTTCTCCTCTTAGTGAAGAGAAGAAATACCTGATAAGAAGTTCCTACAGCACAGCTTATCAGCTGAAATACCTGATAAGAAGCTGGTTTCCCACATGAGGTCCCAAGATTCCGCTTCTAGATTTTAGGTGCATGACCAGCTAAAACACTATGGAGCCTAGACTGTCATGCCCCACGCAAAACACAACTCTGAAGCTAATTTCTTGAGACTCTCACTGCTCTTCTTTTGTTTTTGTTTTTTAAAAACAAGTATTTAATGTCTGCAAACATACACCTGCCCTATTAATTCTCAGGAATGAGAGAAGCAACTGGATCTTCAGTCATTACAGCAGGACATCTACACCTTTGCTCTTTGCTGTTCACTAACAGAACCAAAGTGAAAGATTCAAAATGATGACACGGATGGTGATGGCAAGATACTACAGAGAATATCCATCCCTGGTTACACTTGAGGAGTGAAAAACATGCCCTCTACAATTCTGTAACGGGGCAAGGGCTCACAGGCCAGAGCTTGGAGGACCAAAACCCTGGGACCTTCTGAGTGTAATATCATAGATTGTTCATCATAGATTGTTCAAGACTGCAAGCCATTATTGATGTAATGCACACATCTGGGGTAGCTTGGTCTTAAATGGGCAACTAAGAGCCATAATATTGCAAAAGGCCTGCTTCCAAAGAGCTGGTACACATAAGTCCGGCTGCCTATACATCAGGAAATCTCCTGGAGAAGTGGATACTGCTATCTTCCAAATTTACCAATAAACTGTACCACCGGTCTTGTAAGGTAAAAGGTAGTGTTTTATGTATTATCCCAAGAATACCAGCTTAGATTCATCTTTTAAAAAAATGTTTAGAAGACATTCAGACTGAATTGCAACATGCAAGTGGCTAAGTGCCAGATCAGGTTGAGCTGAGTCGAATTGCCCCCGACACCCAGCAAGTATTATCCCAGATACAAACCTGCCCATTTAAAATGGCTGTCTAGACATGACCCTGTCAAGAAAAAAGTTTAAAAGGGTCCAGCATTTGTATTTCTGTCCCCAACAGAAAATTGTATCCCTCCAACCCTTAGACTGGGGTGAACAATGTAAGGTCTTCCAGATGTTGCCAGACTGCAAGTCCCTGACCTTCTCTTGGCCTTGGCTCTGCTGGCCAGAGTACCAGTCCAAGAACATCTGGGGGGCCACATGTTCCCCACTCCTGCTTGATGGCCTAAAGCCAGAATGAAAATGAGAACAGCCATTGTGTGCTGCTGTTTCCAAGCTGGAGGGAGCCGTGTAAGGCTACCTCATCTACTTCCATCTGGCTGGAACATCCCTTGGTGATCAATAAGCGTGGAAAGCAGGCAAACAGCATTGCTGGTCACGGAAGCTGGGGAACAACAGTGTGCAAAGCTGGCGAACAAATCAAAGGTATTCCTGTTAATTTCATGATTCTACCATAGAGATGCCTTTCAGTTGCCAGGAGCCCACTGCTCAGCAGAACCATTCAGCAAGGGTAGGATCCTTCCTACTAAGAGGAAGCAGCCTCTGGACTCACCAGCCTGCCTGCAGGCAAAGGCAAAGACAATGATATCATCAAATGCCCAAGTGTAATCTGGGTGGGGTGGGTAGAAGACAAGGTTCTGGCTGGCCTCTTTCCGCAGGTCGATGAGGAAGGTGGAATGGACCATGGGAACCTCAAAGCAGCCCTGGCGGTCACGCTTTCTGATCGGGATATAAGCAGGCGTGCGCTTGTAATAGCCCTGAGAGAAGCAAAAGAAAGTAATATTTATGTAAGGCTTATTTCATTGAAAGGTCAGTATGGATCCTGGGAGTTTTAGTCTGAGAATGTCTAGGGACCCAAGATTGGGAACCACTGATCTAGACAGATCTCTACCGTGTTAAGTTTAAACCAAGAGCAGGAAAACTCTTTCAGCACAGGAATAGGATTCATTTGCCGAGTTGCCCTTGGAAGCCACCTTCAGCTGGTGAGCAGGGCCAAAAGCTAGCAGCCTATTTTAACCTGGAGATCTGTGAGTAAACTAATCCTTAGGGAAAGTATTTCAAGTTTTCAGGATGGAGAAAACCATGTACAGAAGCTGGGAACCAACCAAACCATCATGCTGTTGGAAATGAGGACTGGCAATTTGGGCAATCCCATTGGTTTCGGACACCAGACAGTCCAGATTCAACCCCAAGACCCTGAGATTACCCACCTTTGGCTTACCCTGCAACCATCGGAGTTGCAGCCCCACATTCAGAGGAAGCTGCATTTGGCACTAGATACACAAAGTCCAGTCTGTCTGTTTCCACCACATGGAAACCTTGCCCTAGAACCTTACATGCCACTCACTCTGATCTCAGTGGCTTTGAATGCATGCAAGTGAGAAATGCAGGTGACCCACCAACTATGTAACCTGCCTACCTGTGAGGTCATCCCACACCAGAAGTTTGAATAGGCTGCCCGTGAATCCAGCATTGGAGCCACCACCGTCTTGTTCTCTGCTATCAAAAGGCTTAAGGTGTCCGGGTTCGTCAGGAGATTGTCCGCATCCACAAACTGCAGACATATGTGTTAAACCGTAAGAGGAAAAAGAAGAAAGACGGAAAAAAATGAAGAAAGAAAAGGAGGAGTGAATTTCACAGGAGTTGTTCCATTCTGAATGCTGCAAATGCCCAGGCTCCACGACTAGAGTATTGCACTTACTCTAGATGCTGGTCAGGATGGAACCATAAGCTGGCATATTTATCATTTTGTGCTTTCTCTTAAATGCCGTTCTAGATTTTCTTCATGACAAGTGGCAATATTTAAATGATACACAGCACAGAAGGCATGATACTCATTGTATACACATGCTTCATTACTTACCAAAACCAGTTCTTACCCCTCAGTACTCCTTCCTTTTAAATTATTGTTTTATTGATTTATATATTGCCCGATTAGTGCAATGCACTATTCTGGGCAGGTAGCATACGATGAAATCAAGCAACAAAGCAAAAAACAAACAAACAAACCCAGAAACCCATAAAATAAAGGCTTTCTGCTGGTGAACCAGCAGGAGGCCGGGAGTACATGGTGAATGCTGCATCACAGCTGCAAGCAACCTCTAGTCAGCAGTGAGGGAAACTGATCTAATAATTATAAAAAACAATTGAGAGCTATCCTCTAAAACCAGAGTCTTGAGCAGCATTTCCAGGAATTCTGGGACTAGATACACGCTGTGGGTTAAACTCAGAAGAACAATAACCTCATCAAGATTCTAAGAACCTGTTGATGGAGACAAGCAGGTGCTGATGCTGATGCTGTTCAAAAGCAGGGCAAAAAAACAACAACAACAACAAAAAGGACCAGCCACAGAAAGAGATATGGATAAACACGAATCACGCCCTGCCAGCATTTCTGGGCTGCAAGCCAGCGCCTAATTCCAGAACGGAAGTACAAGGCACGACAAGCCAAGGGCCCATCTCCCTGCCAGAACAGCTGTTCGGCTGGCTACTTCTTCACCTTCTCTCTAGTCCCACACCAGTTGTTCTTCAAGGAAATAAAAAACAAGAGAGGGCAAGGCATAATAGGGTATTGCCCGGCAACACAAGCCACACTGACAGCAAGTCGGAGTTCATCAACAGGGTAAGATGAAGTGCTTGGGATATTCAAGATTACAAAAGGTAAGTTGGAAGGCCAGCTGGGAAGTCATGTCCCCTGTCCCAACATAGGCAATATTACTGTAAAAAAAAATTATGTGAGGCCTCACAATACCTGCACCTATTTGAGTTCACATCTGGCATTTTCCTTTTTGGCAGATTTTACTGTATTTGTATCGGTGGAAGATAAGGGGTGGGGTGAAGGAGAACAGGGTAACTAGATGCCATGAGAGGGAGAGAACACATTTGATTATTTTTGTTCTGAGACCTTCTTTGGTTCTGGTTTTCAAAAAAGCCAGTTCTCAATTTCTTCAGCAACATCAAGAACTGCCAGAGATGGGACCAAGGTTACAGGCAGGATGAATCTGCATCCTGGTTCATTTGGGGAAACATGGTGGAGAGCTTTTGCCTCATAATCAAGTGGAGAAGACAGATGTAACCCCAAGAAATAGGGAACAATTGGCCCTCCAGATGTTGTCAGACTGCCATTCCCATTAGGCAGTGCAGCCAACAGTGAAGGATCAGGACAGGTGCAGATGGTTCAAATATCTAGAGCAGTGGTTCCCAACATTAGGTAGCCTAGGTGTTCTTGGACTGCAATTCCCAAAAACCTTGGCCAGCATGGCTAGTGGTTAGAATTTCTGGGAGCTGTAGTCCAAGAACATCTGGGGATGCAAGATTGGGAACCACTGAACTGCTAGATAGCTCAGTGAGTAAGGTATTCGGCTGCAAAGCCAGAGGTTGGGAGTTCGATTCCCCACTATGCCTCTTTGACAGGGGCAGGACTTGACAATCCATAGGATCTCTTCCAGCTCTGCAGTTCTAAGATGATGATGATGACCTAGAAAACCACACATACATTATATCTTTTGAAAACTGAGACTCGGCCACTGTAACGGAACCCAAAGTATGACGTCATTCCTGCATGTCAATCAGGGGATGGAGCAGGAGGGGCGGAGTCATAATGACAGTTGGAACAGCTGGGTGAGACAGTTAGGGGTTGGAATCAGAGAGAGAGATAAGTTTGGAGAGAGTTAGGGACCAGAAGTTATTGAGAGAGTGCTAGGATTCAGGAATAGCAAAAAAGGGGTTAAGAAAGGAAATTGAAAAAGTAAAATATATCGAACAAGCAGGAATGAACGCATCAGTATAACAAGAGAAATACTGACATTATCTGAGATACTTTAACACCTGATTTTAATATACATGAACTTATGAAACAGTTATATTTGATTCTCCTTATGATTTTGTTCAATAATAAAAGAATATTTATTTAAACCCCTTGCTTCCTGAAATTATATGACCCTTTGGGGTGACAGCTCCTATGTGTGGACCTGAATTGGTATTAGGATAATACCTGGTGGCAGCGAAAAGGGCGTATTTACCTTTGTGGAGCCCAGAGGTATAAAGGGCACAAAGGGGGATCACCACAGCCACCTTCTCCTATGCCACTGTGCCAGCCATGGGATGTACAAAGCCACAGCCTGCACAGGTCTCTGAATCACCCCCATCAACCACATGGCTGCGCAAGGGACCCCCCCCCCCATGGGCTAAAGATCCCTGGTGGGCAGACTCCAAAACTGCAATGTGCCCTATGGAAATGACTTCTGCAAAGATCACACAAGACAGCCTTAAGAGCCCAGTTCCTCCTAGCAGGCCTGTCTTCCAAAACCTTTCCTTACCAGGATGTAATCAGCCCAGATGTCTCGGGCAGACTGCAAAGCCGCCTGACGGAGCTTCATGACATGTTCATAACGGGCATTGGACCAGTGCTTGGGGCCTTCCTCATCCGGATAGAACCTGCCAAGGATAAGGGAGGTGAGGGCGAGACCTTGGAAAGGAATCATCTTCTTTTCCACCACCAATGTACAGAAACCACGTGCTATACAAATGCAGCTGAGACCAAGGGCTTTGAGGCCAAGTCCGCCAACTGTTTCCTATGATAAATCAGATAGGATTCATTTTCTGCCAGGATTCTATGCTTGGAAACCAACAGAATTTCTGCTGATTCACATCCTATTCCATAAAAGTTCAGGGAAGAGATTGGGGAAGGAATGATCCTCTGCTAGACATCCAAGCCAGCATTTTGAGCAAGACAGCTGTACTTCAGAGTCATAGAACCTCATGCCCAGTCTAGTCCATGCTTGACCATCGAACTGGAAAATTCACTGTAAAGTGTGGAGTTATCATTTGTATCGGTCGACTGCAGGTCCCCTGAGTTGCAGCGTCATGAAAGCTGCAGGCCAGCAACACCTGGGTAACACAGGTTGCCAATCCCTAGTCTTTATGGTCACCACTGTTGAAAACTATGTTTTCCCGCTCCTGCAGTGCCGTACAAGCACTATACAAACACTGGTACTGGCAAAAGAACTCAAACCAGTGAGGATGTCCGCTCCTTTAAAAAAAAACACACACAAATGTAAAACAAATCCTCTAGTCCTCATTGCTGCAAAGGCAGGGTTGAAAGCCTGTGGCAAAACCTCAAAATCAGGTTTGTTTGTTTATTTATTTAAAATATTTTTTACCCTGCCTTTCACTGTAAAAAGGAGCCAAGGCTAAAAGACAGCATTTGAAGCTAAGAACAGTAAGTATACAAATACTTAAAAGGATGATACAAATACCACACTAAAAAAGGTAAACAAAACATGATTTTTCAACAGCTACAGAGTGGAACTTCCTTCTCCTTCCCTATGACTGACAAAAACACCAAAAACTACAAGAAAAAAAATAGGAATGTAAAGTGCTTAATTTGCTTGTTTTTAAAGAAAATTCAAACATCAATTTTTGAGGGACAGCCTTGATTCCCCCCCCCCCATATCCCACAGAGTACAGTACAGACAGGCCTGTAAAATCTAGTCAAACAAAGGCACTGTCGTGCTTGATATTAAAACAACTGTGCTAAACTTTTATTCTACTGTTGTGTGTGATCTCAAAGGTACTGTTATTATTAAACCTCAGACTTTCTGTTGTTCCTCGTCCTAGTTCTGCAGGGTTGCTCTCTTCTTTTTGTCAACTCTTACTTCCTATTACAAAACTGACATAGACAAAATAAAAGCCCAAAAATAGCTTCCCAGCCATGATATAAATCACACAACATGAAACAAGGCCAGAAACAAACTGCAAAAATAGCATCCTAAAAAACCGTATCAGCAACAAAAATTAAAAACATCAGAGGCTCCAACTAAACATTTCAAGCAGAACAGAAGAACCAAGAGACCATTTCAAAGCTGTCAAAAATGGAAGCAACGATCTGATCAGGATGCAAGTCCTTAGTTTAGGCTCAATTACTGAAAAAGCTGCCTTTCTTGTTTGCCCCTTCTTAATTTAGCTCAGTTGGTGAAGAGACAAAGAACATTCTTCCGCAATTGAACCCCTGCGCGCGCGCACACACACACACACACACACACAAACACACAGAGAGAGAGAGAGAACAAATGTCTAAGCACTATGAATAATGTTATATTTCACATATGTTTTTAAATAGAAAAAGTTAATGTTTTAAGCAAAAGCACAAGTGATTATTTTAGTATCAATTGCTGGCACAAAAGAGGATTTTATGCTTTACACAAGTGGGTTTTTTTACCTATACACTTCAAGTGGCTGTGTGCGTCCTCTGCAAAATTATAGGTTATATGTTATTTATTATACCCAAAAGCCAACATGCAAGATGACAGACTATAAAACGGGGTCTACGTAATGGTGCAATAAGGAGTGGGTCAAAAACTGTGGTACAGGATGGCAATTCAGGTTCCTGATAAATGCTGAATGGTTGCTATTATTATTTTTAAAAAACAAGTTTTTAGTCCTCACAGATGCACAGGTACACTTGAGAAACAGCAGCTAGAAGCTAGAAGAATAGCTAAGAGTTCAAGCAAAATACCGTTGCACTGCACAGAAACATGCCCCACCTTCTAGACAGCAAAACAAGCTAAGAACAAACTCTGCTTGTTGTACCATTGTGTGAAATAAGAGGAAATAATACAGATATGTACTATTTGCATAATTTACATAGGCAGCAGAATCTAGTTTTTCTTGTGGTAAGATTTCCTAGATTTGGCACACTTGGAAGAGTACCTTTGGCTCAGTTTACTCATGGCCCAAAAAAAAAAAAAGTAACTTCCAGATGTTGGGGCCTGGAGATATGTCTGAGGCAAATATATGAGCTCATCCTTAAATCATATATAATAGTGTGGCCTACAGCAGTGGTCTCCAACCTTGGGCCTCCAGATGTTCTTGGACGGCAACTCCCAGAAGCCTTCACCACCACCTCTACTGTCCAGGATTTCTGGGAGTTGAAGTCCAAGAACATCTGGAGGCCAAAGGTTGAGGACCACTGGCCTACAGGCTTCCCTAGACCAACATAAACTGGGAGAACCTCTCCCTCAAAAACTGCAAGTTGTGCCCCCACAAGCTTCTGGGGGTGCAGTGTCCCACTGAACCCCCACCTAGCTTATTTTAGCCCTTTAAAGGTTTTTTTTTTCTGAAACTGAGAATGATTTTTTAAATTATTCAGGGTGGGAAGCAGACAGAGATGTCAAAAAGAAGGGCAGCACACTGGAGCCTCTGGAAGGGCCCCCAGAATTTGCCTGTCCTGATGCAGACTCTCACACAATCCATCTGCCCTTTTCTATATTTCTGTTGTGCAGACTATCTGTGAAAAAAAGAGCAAGCAGGAAGCAAAAGAGAAAGCAGGAAGCAAGCAAGGGGAACCTGAGCAGCTTCTGTATTCCTATTTTCTCCCTCCACATCTTGAAATCTAGCTTCATGCTCGGATGGTGAGCTTTCATGCACCATTCTGGCCCATCCTTCACGTTCATTTACTCACCGTGGCTGTTCCATGGGCCGCCACTCCACCGAGTGATACATGCCCTGCACATTCATCAGCCACTCCCGAAGCACAGCGGTTGTGTTGTCCACATTGTGATCTGTTGCCACCCTACAGAAACATCAGACAATAAAACAGAGTTCAGCATTTCGAGAATTTCATTCCACACCTCCCTCCCACATCCCTGGCCTGTCAAACAATCACACACACACACAAACACATTTGCAGGAAATACATGACGGTGGTACTTCAGCATTTGCCTGGGCCTTCACACAATATAGCATTAGGTTTGATGCTACTAAGCTTTCCCTTCCCAAATGTACACACACATAAAAGCACTGCCTGGGCTGCTATGTATAAATACATTAGCACTGTGGCACAGAGTGACGGCTTGAAAGCATGGGTGGTGGTGGTGGTGAGTGGAATACTAATATTACTGGTTCACGAAAGGTGGTCCCACCCAGTTCCCAGAGTTGATTCTTGCCCTCATAAGACGTTGCCTGCATTTCAGCACCAAGTTAAAACCTGACTGTTCATTTGGGGCCTAAAGAGGCAAAATTGTATCCAAGCCTATCAATGTGTTTGTTTCAGGTTCCAGTGTTTAAATTGTTTTAAGGAAATGTTGATGGATTGTACTCCAGCCGGAGAGCTGCTGAATTAAAGTGGTTCAAGGAAGGAAGGAAAGTTTTTGTTAAGACAGTCCATTGGATGCCCTTCAGGTGCATTGGATTACAACACCCATCATTCTCCAGGGAAGAGGGCCACTGCTCACACCGGCTGGGAATGAAGAAAGGAGTTATGGTTCAACAGAACTGAAAGGCTCTCAACTGAGGACAGTAGACTCAAGTAACTTGAGGTTGAACCACACCAGAGGTTAAATGTGCCTGTGCATTCAAAGAGTGTGTTTTAAAAACAGGAAGCCAGATTTAGGTTGAATATCACGCAAAACTTCTTAACTGTTAGAGCAGTATGACAATGGAACCAATTACCTGGGGAGATGGTGAGCACTCCAACGCTGGAAGCACTCGAGAGAGAACTGGACCCCCATCTGTCAGATCTGCTTTGCCTTGGATTCCTGCACTGAGCAGGGAGCTAGACTCGATGGCCTTATAGGCCCCTTCCAACTCTTTAATTTTATGAAAAACAGCTAACAGTGGAGGGGGGCAAGACTCGGACAGGACCAGGGCAAGTATGCGGAGGGAGGGTTTAACTCTTTCCTTGCATGTTTCAACCTTAAAGAGGAAAAAAACAACACACACCAAGTGTTGGCTGGGACACTTGAACCATAATATCCAAATGGTGGCCTCAGGAGTGATTCATACAGGGCAATACATCAAGTGCAGGCAAATGTCATGATGATGTTTGCATCCATAGACAGATGGGGGGGGGGAGAAATACATTCATCATAATGAAAAGAGGGAAAATATTTCTAATAAAATAATCAGTATTTATAAAATGTGATTGAATTATATATTTTAATCCTAAACTCACACTTTACGGACCAGATAGACACAGATGTATGCATTTGTTCATCCAGATCTTTGTCAAACTGAAATCCAAGAAATGGACAAGGCTGTGCGGACTTGGAATGTCTGTTGCCGAGTCTGAATGAGGGCTGAAATGTGGATTTATTTTTATTGAACAGGCTGCATTATAGCTAGGACACTTGATACACAGGTTAGCCTTTATGTTCAGTGCCCCTGCAAGTTCAGCCAGATGACAGCTGCTTTCACTGCATGACCGAAAGCATATTCAGCATTGATGCAATATATAAAGGCTTGTGGAACTGCTGCTGCTTAGCTCTACCATCTCCTGGTATATGTGCATAGCAAGAGTATCATATCCAGCATGATATCATGTAGTGTTTCAGATAAACCATGGTGAGGTATTATTTTTTTTCACACCCATAATCCTAATGCAGATTATGGAATAGATTGCTTTTTAAAAAGCAGCTAGCAACTCTTATTCTCCGTAGGACTGAGATTTTTCCAACTACCGAAAAAAGGAATTTTGTTGAATTGCCAATTAATGATTGAGAACATTCAGAACACCCACGTGGTCTCAGTAATTCTCACAAAAGGCTTGTATCGGAAGCCACTTTTATTGTTTCACCCTCTCAAATCCTAAATTAATTGGAGTCTGAATTGATTATTCGCCCCCACTCCCCATATGTATACATCTTAACAGAACTAATACCCTAAAGAAAATCACCCACTATAGGCTTTCTTCCAGACAGATCAATGAATTAGCTTCTTTCCTCTACAATAGCAGCTCCTGCTCCCTTTCAGAAAAAGAAAAAAGGAAAGAAAAAACACTGTGTTCCTGCTGCCTATTTAATAAGGGTCAGCTTTTCAAACAAATGCTTTCAATCATATAGGATGACAGGTTTATTGACAAGACATTTACAGTCCCCATATGTGTCACAATGCCAAATTTTATCTGCAGGTTGGAGGGGCAGGATGGTGGTCTGCCCAGCAAAACAGCTGCTCAGGCTATTTAAATACGAGGAACTGTAAGAAAACTGTCTGTTCCACAGCTTTCAAAGAGGAGGAAATTATATTTCGCAAGTCAAAGGGGAACTGTGCCTGATTGTGAAAGGGAAAAGGCACATGTATCTTTGCAACCCAAGAAGTTGGTCAGACAGTACAAGATACCAGCTTCGCAACTAAGAGGCTGATGGTTTCCTTTGAAAGAACTAATTCCTTCAATGTTCTGTGCAAGAGCAGTAAACCATGCAGATGAAGCCCATGTTTACTTCCTGCTGACCAATCTCAAAACAAAAGTAAACTAATTTGTAACAAGTGGCAAGGAGGAAAACATCTGCTTGGACAAACAAACATATTTTACTTTTTAAGGGAACAGTTTGTAATGACTTGTTTACGATACTGTCTAGTTTTCCCCTCAGAGAGCCAGAATGGGATCTCAGCTGAAAAAGCAGTTGAGAAGATCAGTGGGCTTATGCCTTATGCCTAAAATACATGTGGACAGGAGCCGTCTTTTGGCATAACTTACCAAGAAGCACACATGATGAGAGACCAGACCAAAAACAACATAGAAAAAAGCTAATTTCTGTGTGGTAACAAGCTACAAGGCCGTGCACAGCTGGAAACTGGACTTTGCTACCCTGCTGCAAGATCCAGGAACTGTTAGGGAGAGTTATGTCCCAGAAACACCGGGATCTGCTATGACTTAGAGAAGAGGAATGCCATTAGAAAATAGTTTGGGCACAAACTATCTCAAAGACCATATCTCTCTTTATAAGCCTGTCAAGAGGGCCTTCTCTGTTGATGCACCCAGGCTCTAGAATCCCCTCCCACGGGAGACCAGGCTGGCCCCATCATTGCTGTCCATCTGCAAGGAGGCAAAGACCTTTCAGGAAGGCTTTCTCTTAGTTGACTGGCTGCTTGAGAGGTGTCTGGTTTTTTTTAACATAAATGTTGTGTTTTTATTGTTGGTATATTTAATACCCTGTTTCCCCTAAAATAAGCCCTAGTATGATTTTTCAGGATGCTCGCAATATAAGCCCTATCCCAAAAATAAGCCCCAATTAAGTGAAACCCCGCCCTCCACCACTGTGCAGCAACCAGAAGATGATGACATGACTGTTAAATAAAACATCCCTTGAAAATAAGCCCTAATGTGTTTTTTGGAGCAAAAATTAATGTAAAACCGTCTTATTCTTGGGGAAACACAGTATGTTTTATTACTGTTTTATCTACTAGTTTTAATACTCTATTTGTTTAATTCTTTTAAAATATAAATAACAATTTGTGTTTTTAGTTTTTAGTTATTGTTTCTTTTAATGTAAGCTGCCTTGAATCCTTTTTAAGAGAAAGGCGGCATATAGTTTTTTAAAAAACAAAAATTTATCCCAGGGACTTGAATATTATGTCTAATGTTGGGTCAGACAAGTTACTTTTCCTTGCACCAAGGGGCACTACTTTTCCCTAGAAGCCTCTGGTGAAAGACGGAACCCTTAAGAGACTGACTGTGGTGAAAAGGCACATTTTCTCCCTCACAGACAAGAATGCAGCTTGTTCAAGCTACTTTCCTTCACCCCTATTTTTCCTCACTGAATCAGCTGAACCAAACCAGTATGGACAAAGTGCCCTCAACACAGACAAACACAGAGACTGAAAGTACCATACCTAAATGGGGTGAGGAATTAAGGGACAGTAAAACAGCAGGGTGCCAGGGTTGACCCCAGTATTTTAGTGGGCCTGATGCCCCATATGGCAGCAATGTTGAAGGGAAAATAAAAAAATGGATGCCACGTGGCTTGTCGTCCACCACTGGCCAAGCCTGCTGCCATCAAAGGCAGTGGAAGGCCCAATTTGATTCCTGATATTACCAGAAAAATCCAGAATTCAATACAATGTACTTTTGTACGTGACTTTGGCAACTCACAGCCTGAAGAGAAGTTTGCCACATCCAAAGATTTTGGGGTAAAGTTCCCTGCCCCCCCCCCAGCTCCTGTCATGCCCTACCAATGAACTGTGATATTGGAAGGGGCACCATCTTGTTTGTCTTAGGCAACAAAATGAACCTTGGGGCCAGGCTCTGTGTGCTTTTATTGGGCACTTTTTTCCTGAGTGACTGACGCACCAGTATTTTGCCAGCCAAGCTCATCCACAACAAGCTCCTTCACTGCTGAACAGGCTGCTTTTTAAGGCAGAGGAAGTTTCCCACTTACCCACAACCCTAGAACAGTGATTAGCATTCTGCTACCCTCTGGGCCATAAATGTCACACTTGTGACTCCACCCCAGCCAGGCAGATCCTACTGTCATGACTTGTATGGGAAGACATAAAATAAAAATAGGGCTACTTGATGGCCGTCCAGATGTTAATGAACTTCAAGTCTCAGCATCCTTCACCCTTTACTATGCCTGCTATAGCTGATGCAGCCTGCAGCCCAACATCTAGACAGCAACATGCTCCTCATCCTGGGGACACTCCCAATACAGACGCCTACCTCTTAGAACAGGAGTGGGTAAAGTGCCACCGTGAAGCCAGATGAGGCCAAAGAACTATTTTGTTCCTCTTCCATTTCCCCCTGACTCTGTCTTTTCTTGGGGGAGGGGAGGAAAGCTCTGCCCCAAGGAGTCTCCAGAAACAGTAATTCACTTTCAAAGAAGTCACTTAGTTCCTCTGCTTCATTTAACACCACACAATATCCATTTATGAAAACCAGAACTAGTCTTCCAAAAACTTCCAGTTTGCTTGGTTTTGTCTCTGCATTTTAGGTGGTTTGTGCAACCCTTCCACAAAGGTCTCAGAGGCTGGAAACTGCCTCCCAACCACCCACCCTTTGGAGATCCACACGCCATCCTAAATAAAATGAGGGAACCCCGGGGCCACTTGCAGAGGGTGGCCCTAAGCAAGTTTTTCCTCTCCAGAGACTTGTTAGTGGGAGGGGGGGCATAGTTAAGACAAAGATCTAAATCCAACTGCTACTCCTGATTAGAGTTGATACGATGAATCTATGGGACGCATCCCAACATCGCCTTATAGTTCAGCGATTCATAGGTCCTCTTACCTACTATGGCAAAGCTAAGGAACTAGCTTTCGGGGGGGGGGGGCAGCAGGGGCTCTAACCGGTGGTTGCCCATCGTAACACTGTTATTTACTCAGAACCTGGGTCCCAGCGACTCATTCACTCCGGGGTGAATATCCCCCCATCTCAAAAGGGCTGCCTTCGGAGTAAACGCTGCAGGATCGCGCGGCGAGGGAGGCGAAGGGCTCTCCGGCGCCAAACTGCTCAGCAATCGCAGCTCAAGCCTTGCCTGGCCTCGCCATCCCATTCGTCTGCGCTGGGGGGGGAAACCGGGGCGGCTCCGACAACTACTCCGGATTAGTTAGCGCGAGGAGAGGAGGAAATCCACCCCGCTCTTCCACCCGGGCAGAAAGGAGGGGAGGGGAGGTGCACGCGCGCCCCGCGCGCCCCCGGCGGGCTGCCTGCCTGCCACTCACCAGAGCGCGATGCGGTCCTTTGGGTGCCGCAGCCTCTCGATGCAACCGAGCGTGGCCGGGAGCGAGTGAGCCGCGTTGCGGGCCAGCAGCGCCAAGAGGACCCGGGGAGGCCGGAGGGGCGACTCGGGCACCCAGCGCTCCTCCGGGAAGTAAGCGCCCGCCCGACGGGCACGCCACGCCGCCAGCCAGAGCAGGGAGCCCAGCCAGAGCCACCGGGGCTTCATGGCCGAGAAGCCGCCGCCGCCGCCGCCGCCGCCGCTGCTGCTCCTTTTTTTTTTTTTTTTTTTTTTTTTTTGCTTAGCCTTCGGACAGGAAACCCTGCCTTTAAAGGGGCAGGCGACCAACCCTTGCGATCCCTGCCCTCCGACAGAAATAAGAACGCTTCGCCTCAGGGCGGAGTGCCTGCGTGTGTGGCTTCCCTTTAAGGGCGAGCTTTATTCTGATTTTTATTTTACTTTTCTTGCTTGCCGGCAACAAGGTCGTGAGAGGCTGTCATCCGGGGCACCGTCAAAAAGTGCCTCGCCTCGCCCTCGTTAAGGGACCCTAAAGACATCCAGAGGTTCTCAGCTTTTTCCCGATTCCTGCTGTCAAGCTTTTATTTATATATCAGTAATGCCCCATATCAGGCCAAAAGCCTCCCGAAAGGACTTATAGGCAATCAGTATGAAAGACTTCAGTTTTCCGTGTCAAAGAGGAGAGGGCTGTGTTGTTCTTCCCCGGAAAACCGACCAGCCTCGCACGCCAATCTTAAACGAATCTTATTCAAGGCATATGAATATAGTTATTATGAATATAGTTATTATACATATGCAGAACTCAAAGCAAAACTTGCGACACTTAGAAAACTGACAGATTTCGTCTCCAGCTTTCCTTGTTTGCAATTCAACTCCTCAGACACAAGGAGTGCCATATTTGGACACAAGTTTACATACGCAACGTACGTAGTCGTGGGAATTTTGGCACTTCGGGTGGAGACGCTCACCAGTAATTTCCGAAGAGGCAGCTGGGTTTGGGTGTTACAAAACAGTAATACACGGGATACACGAAAACACACTAAAAATAATTTGTTCATTGTAAAAGTGACCCAAGACTTCGGTTCTGTTGTGATCCTGGTTCTGCTTTGTTTGTTTGTTTGTTTGTTTTTTTGTTATACATTTTCACAAGTCTCTTCTCTCTTTTCCCTGGCAGAAAAAATAAAACTACCATAAACTAAGTAACAGTTACAATCTCCCCCCATTATTAGAGTATCTCTAAAAGACAAACAAAATTCATACTTGAGCACTGTAGTTTTGTGGATAAACTGATCTATAAAGCCACAGCCTTTAATTTGTAAGACCAGACCAGAGTAGGTCTGTACTTTTGGAGGTCACTCATTCATGGAGCCCCATAAGTTGAAGCAATTTAATACCAAATTGTTGTAATAAAATATAGATTCATTGATTTTATTGTCTCCTACATTAAAAACTTGCAAGATGTGTCTATTTCTTTGCAACTGGCAGTTCCTACTCATTTTGCGCTCTTGATGTTGGCAGAGAGGAGATGGTTTGTCATAAGCAAGGTGGACACGGTGTCTTACACAACAGTCGGTGTGTTAGGTCTTCCAGGATAGAGGTACAAAATCATGTTGACCTACCTGGTTTTGAGAGAAGTCTAAACATTTGTGGTATTTTCCACTCTAGATAAGAGAGAGCTCTTATTTGATTGCTATAACACCCCCAACAGTCACTGTGTTGAGAAATTTAGCCTAGCATTCTCCTAGTCATATTTCTTTTCCAATGTGCACAGATTTTGTTCATTCATTATGTCTTGTGCAGAGGAGAATATTCAGTCATGTATGGCCTAAGGACATGGTTTCTCCCTCAGTGAGAAGTTGGTTCATTCTGTAGGACAATCTTTACTGATTAACACCTGCCCCCCCCAAAAAAGTCAACTGTACACTGAGCCATTATTCTCAACTAATGAGAAGTAATAGTTTGTGTGCTGTAGGCCAGCAGGGATGCATCTCCACAGATTAAAGAGTAGCAAAAGAACTGAACTATTTTCTTGAAAGGGGGAGTGATCCAGGAAGAAGTGACCTAAGGGCAACAAATTATAACTGGTTACCCATGGAAAACCAAGAGAGATCCCATCTGCTTATGTTTCTTGTCTCCTAATAGTTATTACTGGTGCCCAGGAAGGTGCCAATATATTGTGCTCACAGTAGTATTCAGCATCGCACAAGCCATTCGCACTTGTTGAAAAACAGCCCTGACAATTGCTTTATGTTTGGGTAAGAAATGGTTAACTGATGAAACAAGGAGTCAACTTCTCGGATTCTGCCTTGCATGGTGCCACTTTGTGAATGGTATTGAGTAGAAGAGAGTATCCTGTAGAGTGTAGACCATCTTGACTGCTGCAGTCAGTGTTGTCAACACTCAGGCTTGCCTTTTGCTATGTAAAGCTTGGTATCCTTTTTCCTGCTGAGGAATTGGCTCTGAAATACAACTTTGCTGCATTTAGGAGATAACTATGGGAGCATTTGTCCTGCTGTTTGGTCAGCGCTGGGGATGGGCTGCATAATAGAATTGTTTGAATACCTGAAGCAGTGGAGAACAAACACTTGCTCTTTGTTGGCTCAGAGGGCAGGACTAGGGACTTAAGATATAAGGAGGTAAATTCCAATTAAACAGGTGAAAAAAAATCTGAAGTGTGACAGCAGTTCAGAAATTGAATCCTTCATTTGTTGGAGGCATCTTCTTTGAAGGTCTTCAACCAGAGTATTTGGGCAGCCATCTATTGGGGTGTTTGAGATCTGGATTTCTTGCAATGCAAAGTGTGGGCCAGATGATCCCAAAGACACCCCCTTCCCCATCTCCTAACCTATGTGTATATGCTTTTTAGAAGAATTAGAATTCCTGCATCAGTGATGCTGAGCCGTGAAGATTGTTATTCTGGATTAGCAGGCAGCAGAAAGATGTGGTTTGGTATATGGCATAGAGAGTGTGAACAGATGAAAAACAGGACAGGGTTCTTGTACATTTAACAGCAGTGTAGAAGAGAAAATTTCTGCAAATTTGGTACAAGTGTTGAAATTTCCTCTTCCAAGCAATGAATTCCCATCTTTCATGTGCACTGCAGATACAGATCACACAGAACACGGGCACATGAGCAACCTTTACTTACCTGCCTGGATTAAAGGATATAAGTGTGTACAAATATGGCCTGTATTCATGTAGCTGTTTCAAGAAGCCCAGTGCCCAAGAATAGGAATATAGGCAAACAGGTGAGACAATTTATAACATAGATGGTACTATGGATAGGCCATGATTGTGGGGTTTTTTTTTACACCATCAAGTTGATTCCAATTCACTTTCATTTGTCCTTTTTTGTTTTTTATTCTTTTATTTCCCTTTGTTTTTGTCTGTAATGCTTACACACACTAACATTATTCTAAGAATTCCATCTCATGGTGACCTTATGAATTAGTGACTCCAAAAAGTCCTACCTGAGGTCTTGCAAACTTTAGGCCATAGTTTCCCTTACCAAGTCAATTCATCTCATATTTGATTTTCTTCTCCTGCTAGCCCATGATTTGGAAAAAAAAATAACTAATGAAAGTACGTATCTGGGTTTCACAGCAGGAGTTTCATTTTGGGAACATGCAAATCAGCTTGCTTTGTTAGGTGGTTAGTCTTTAGAATGGGCTGGTTAAGATCTGCCAACTAATCACAATGGATATCAGCCCCATTTGTCAGTATCCATTGTGTTCTACATATACTTTAACATATGAAAGTACTGTATTTGAACTCCACTTTGACAAAAAAAATGGGACGTGGTGGCGCTGTGGGCTAAACCGCAGAAGCCTGTGCTGCAGGGTCAGAAGACCAAGCAGTTGTAAGATTGAATCCACGCGACGGAGTGAGCTCCCGTCGCTCGTCCCAGCTCCCGCCAACCTAGCAGTTTGAAAGCATGCAAATGCAAGTAGATCAATAGGGACCACCTTGGTGGGAAGGTAACAGCGTTCCGTGTCTAAGTCGCACTGGCCATGTGACCACGGAAGATTGTCTTCGGACAAACGCTGGCTTTATGGCTTGGAAACAGGGATGAGCACCGCCCCCTAGAGTCGAACACGACTGGACAAAAATAATTGTCAAGGGGAAGCTTTACCTTTACCTTTGAGAAAAATAATTACCTTGGAGACAATGAAGGGCACAATGAAGTCTCATTCCAACATTATTTAACAAATGAGAACAATTTTCCACCTTGCCAGTGTAACAAAACATATTTGTAGCTTTAAAGGCCATTTTAAAGAGAAGTTCTAAGAGGAATTTTTCAAGTGTTCTGCTATTCTTTTATCAGTCGTAGGCTGATAAAAGAACAAGTGGCTTTTCAAAGATTGTAGTGAGTAACAGCAGTGAGTGAATGAATGAATAAATAATTTTTCAAACAATGAACATTTCAAGCCCCACAGTGCCCCCTAGGCTCTAAAATCGATAGGGCAGATGTTGTTGGCAGTCTTGATAAAGTAACGGAAGGCTGGACAATTTGTAGCTTAGTATTTGGACTGCCTTGACACTGGGATTCTTCTGGATTTACACAGATTTGCATCCAGACCATATCTCTTGAGAATCTTAAAAATCAGTCCCCCTCATGTTAGAAAGCCATTTAAATTAATCAACAAGCAACTATTTGGGTAATGAGTGCTTTGTTATTCAGTTTTGTGTACTACAGTGGTGCCTCGCACAACGGGTGCCTCGTAGAGTGATGAATCCGCTCTACGAGGCCGGTTTTGCGATCGCAAATGCAATCGCAAAACGGTGCCCCGCATAGGGCGAAAATCGCAGAGCGAAGGTCGGTAAGCGGTTCGCTTACCGACCTTCGCTTTGCGACCCGCCGATCAGCTGTTCGGCGGGTCCAAAATGGCCACCAGAACAGCCGAAATGGCCGCGCACCATTTGGAACGCATTAAATACTGTTTAATGCATTCCAATGGCTTTTTAAAATCCGTACAGCGATGCTTTCACACAACAAGGGTTAATCCAGAACGGATTAACCTCGCTGTGCGAGGCACCACTGTATGTGGAAGGGCAGCAACAATTCTGGCTTCTAGGCACTGCTATTGCTGTGCTGCCCCTTACTCTGCTCCTCCACATTTTAACTTCCTCCCATCTTCTCATATATATATGGGAGGAAGTGAAAATGCGGAGGAGCAGAGAAAGGGGCAGCACAGCAACCCTGACCAGCACAGCTTGTGGTGAAGGCTTCTGGGAATTGTAGTCTAAGAACATCTGGGTTACCAAGGTTGGGAACCATGGCATTAGTGCACTAAACCCCTTCCTCCATATTTTTGGATACAGGTGCTAGAGTATTTTTAAAAAAAATAAATTTGAGGGGGCTGGAGGAGAGGACGTTTCAGACTGAGAAGGGAAGACGTGCCACCAAGTAACACAGGAGTTTGGGAAGCACAAATTATGTGGGAACTCTGGGGGGGGGGAGGAACCCCTGTGCACAACTGTTACATTGCAAGACAAAGAGGAATGCGATCTTGATAGTGGGGAGGTACATCCATCAAAATTAGTGTGTAACAGAGGGCTTAAAGGTGTACAAATTCCACAGCTGGGACAGCTTGAAAACGTACTCTGTTTGTCTCACAGTGTTCTCATAATTACCACATTTTTGTCTCCTACTTGCATCTGGCTTGTTTGAGAGTGCCAGCTGGATACTCATGTGGTCACTCAATTTTTCTTTTGGAAATATTTTGGTGGTAGCAAATACAGCTGTAGCTCCTCCCTCAGTGTCCCTGATAAACTCTACCACATGTACCCAGCAAAACCATCGCCATATTATGTGAGACAATTAAATTGTGGTTGATCCCTTTGAGTTTAAGGCCTTGAACATCTGGAGTTGCATCAGAAAAAGGGCTGTGATCCAAGAGCACTATCCTCCAGTGAAGAGCACATAAGAGTTTCTTTTTCTGGGGGAGAGATATAAGAACAGAATTATTGCCTTGCTAGAACAAATCCCAAAGAAAGGCAGTGCCAAAGAATGCTCCAACTACCGTACAATTGCACTCATTTCACACGCTAGCAAGGTTATGCTCAAAATCCTCCAAGGCAGGCTTCAGCAGTATGTGGACCGAGAACTCCCAGAAGTACAAGCTGGATTCCAAAGAGGCAGAGGAACCCGAGACCAAATTGCTAACTTGCGCTGGATTATGGAGAAAGCCAGAGAGTTCCAGAAAAATATCTACTTCTGCTTCATTGACTATGCGAAAGCCTTTGACTGTGTGGACCACAGCAAACTATGGCAAGTTCTTAAAGAAATGCGAGTGCCTGACCACTTTATCTGTCTCCTGAGAAACCTATATGTGGGACAGGAAGCAACAGTCAGAACTGGTCATGGAACAACTGAGTGGTTCAAAATTGGGAAAGGAGTACGGCAAGGCTGTATACTGTCCCCCAGCTTATTTAACTTACAGTATATGCAGAATACATCATGCGGAAGGCTGGACTGGAAGAAACCCAAGCCGGAATTAAGATTGCCGGAAGAAATATCAACAACCTCCGATATGCAGATGATACCACTCTGATGGCAGAAAGTGAGGAGGAATTAAAGAACCTTGTAATGAGAGTGAAAGAGGAGAGTGCAAAAAACGGTCTGAAACTCAAGATCAAAAAAACTAAGATCATGGCCACTGGTCCCATCACCTCCTGGGAAATAGAAGGGGAAGATATGGAGGCAGTGTCAAATTTTATCTTCCTGGGCTCCATGATCACTGCAGATGGAGACAGCAGCCCTGAAATTAAAAGACGCCTGCTTCTTGGGAGGAAAGCGATGACAAATCTTGACAGCATCTAGAAAAGCAGAGACATCACCTTGCCAACAAAAGTCCAAATAGTCAAAGCTATGGTTTTTCCTGTCGTGATGTATGGAAGAGAGAGCTGGACCATAAAGAAAGCAGACTGCCAAAGAACTGATGCCTTTGAATTGTGGTGCTGGAGGAGGCTCTTGAGAATCCCCTGGACTGCAAGGAGAACAAACCTATCAATTCTAAAGGAAATCAACTCTGAGTGCTCACTGGAAGGACAGATCCTGAAGCTGAGGCTCCAGTACTTCGGCCATCTCATGAGAAGAAAAGAGTCCTTGGAAAAAACCCTGATGTTAGGAAGGTGTGACGGCAAGAGGAGAAGGGAACGACCGAGGATGAGATGGCTGGACAGTGTCTGCGAAGCAACCAACACGAACCTGACACAACTCCGGGAGGCAGTAGAAGACAGGAGGGCCTGGCGTGCTCTGGTCCATGGGGTCACGAAGAGTCGGACACGACTAAACACACACACACACACACACACACACACACACACACAGAACAAACGGAGGGACTGGATGCAACCCAAATGTCATAGCTCAGTGGTTTAAGAGCTTAACAGCTCAATTCCCACACTGTGCCTCCTTGGTTGGGGGTGGACTCAATGATCTATAGGGTCCTTTCCAGCTCTGCAGTTCTAAGATTATCTAACCAGCAGCTTTTCTTTTGTAATATTCATTCAGGTGTACTTAAAACCCATCAGGATCTGTCCCACACTGTCCTGGCAGCTGCAGGATCAGGGCCAGCCTGATTTAGGAATAGCTTGGTGTTTGCAGGCTCAGGCCCTGGCCTGTGTAGCAGCTGCTGGGCCGCTCATGAGGTTCACCTGGAGGCCTGGAGGGAAAGCTTATTTAAGGAGTGGTTATTCCTTCCAGAACTTGCCTCAGCAACAAAGGTATTCGGCTGTATTTATTACCTTGCTGCTCCTGAGCCCTTGCATTCCAGTGTTCTTGTTTCTGTTCCTTCCTTGGATCCTGCTCTAACCTCTGCTTGTCTCCTGCATCTCGGTGCCTTGTTCTGGCTCCATGTTCTCAGCCTAGTGCTCCTGCCTCCACTTGGTCACAACCAACTGCACAGTGAGTGCCTTTGGACTTGATATTCTGCATGGTGGACTGGGTCCTCGTGTTTTGCTCCTGGCGAGTAGCTGCTTGGGATATCTTGGACCTTTCAAGGGTGAACAGCTGTGCCTATCCGATCAGGAGAGCAGGTGCTTGAACCTCTCCCGAAGATTCCTACAGAACTTTATAGCCCTCCAGGGAAAAATCAGAAGCTTGTGTTCATCATAGCTGGCATTTATCCCCAAAGAGTTAATTTCACTATGACCCAGAGGAATGCTTTGCATATTGTATAATTCTCCCTTCTTCTGAATAGCCTTTATTTTATATGCCTTATGCAAGACAAACTAAATGCCTATGAAAATCTCATCTTTTATTGAACAGGCACATGTAAACAGCTATATATGTATTATATTGTTATCTGTCTATTGAACATCTGAAAACTTAACATATTGCAATGTTATAGGACTATGATTATGAAAATTTAATGAACTAAATGTAAAATATAGGTAACTATATAGCTAACAAAATCTTTTAAATTCTTTAACAACTTTAAGAATGAAATAATGAGATTATCTGAACTGTTAAAAATACTTAGAGAATATGCATTTGTAATACTTTTTTATTAAGTTATAAAAGTTATCTCTCAGTTAAGTCACATCTCTGAAAATATGGTAATGTAGTTAATAGTCTAAACTAGAGCATAAGCAATTATAAAATCACATCAGCATATTGGGCAGGGGAACTCCCTTTCTCCAGAGTTTTCTCCCTTCTAACTAGCATCCATACTCTTTGTCCTGGCTATTTTTTCTGGCCATTATTTATAATCTTATATTTCCTTCATCAGTTATAAATAATCCTTCCTGTAGGATTTGAAGGTCTAGAGGCCAGGAGCACCAAGAAAAATGTTCAATAGGAAATCCTATTGTTGTTGCTCATATTGTAATTCCAATGATTTGTAATTTAAAATCTGGTAAGCTGCCATTGTGATGAGAACATTATTGTTCTGAGTAAAATGTTTGTAGAGCTTGGAGATCTAAGGCTCTGTAATATAAAGCATTTGATGCACCAGGATACTGTAATCAATGCCAAGATATTATAACACCAAAGTCTTGGAATGCCAGAGTATTGTAGTTATATGACCTGCAAACTCTACCTCCATATTTATACTGTACAATGAAACATAAAGACGTTCAACTGTCAAGGTTGCTATGGTACAGCAACCTTGCTCGGCTGGAGTGCTAGCTAAGTATTTTACAATGACTATAGTAAACTATTGTTCAAGCCTCCATTTTTAAAGCACTTTCATTTACAGGACTACTTTTTCTACACACACACACACACACACACACACACACACACACACACACACACACACGTATTTTCTGTTCATATTTGGCTTTTTGTGTATTTTGTCATCACTGGGAAGAAAATTCTTCAGATGTCTCCCTCAGGCATATGCCTGGAAGTGAGGTTACTGGTTGGGAGAATCACCTATATACAACATGCCCATCTCTGGAGACTCTGTCGAGCAGTGCTGCCTGTTTGCAGCACTGAGTAATGAGTGAGTAATTTGGCAGATTATTCCTTTTTTAAGGTACAAATGCTACTTTAGGGGTACTCTCCCCCAGCCTCACATTTGAAAAAGTAGGCAGCTGGCTGAAATATTAGCACTGTGGACTCTTGTTTAAGATTCATTACATTTCAAAAATTAACAGTATTGCATAACAACTACCATCTGAGGTCTTAGCCCTCCTCCCCATTTTTATGTGGCAGTTGTCACTGTTTAATGCAGATCCAGAAATGTGCTTATGACTGCATGAACCTGAGAACACATTGAGAACCCTCCAAAACAAACTCAGATTGGGTCAGTCCTGATCTGCACAACAAATACCCTGTTTCCCCGAAAATAAGACCTAACCTGAAAACAAGCCCAAGTATGATTTTCCAGAATGCTCGTAATATAAGCCCTACCCCCAAAATAAGCCCCAGGTAAGTGAAACCCCGCCCTCCAGTATTGTGCTGCAACCAGAAGAAGGTGACATGACTGTTACTTGAATAAATGTAGATGGTTGTACATGGGGAAAAAAAATAAGACATCCCCTGAAAATAAGCCCTAATGCGTTCTTTGGAGCAAACATTAATCTAAGACCCTGTCTTATTTTCGGGAAAACACAGTATTTAGATAGATTGCAATGGAAAAGATACTAGTACTGTATACCCCTACTAATGATGGACAGTTTGTAGAGCATACATTGGTTTAAAAGTGTACGCTAGGAGGCATGCTAAAAGTGCTGCACAAGTACATGTAACATTATGCCAGCTGCAAGTTTCAAATTAGAAACTTGGCTTCTTGTAACAGCCAAAATCAGGAAAGCAGAAGGGAGAATATGGGCATCTCCTTGCTCCAAATAATCTCCCGGAAAGAATTTTTCCTGTTTAAAAAGGCCCATTAAGGGATAATGTTTCATGTCCCTGATTTTGGCCCAAAGCACCACGTGAAGAAAGGCACTGCCCAACAAAGTTAACCAGCTGCATTTGGAATTGTTGATCCTCCAAGCAAAGGCTGGAGGGAAAAGAAAATTGTTTAAACCAATGCAAGGCTATGAATAAATAAATACAGAAAGCAGGGAAGAAGGAGCCTTTAGGTCTGTATTTACTACAAACACACACACTCTCTCTCTGGATGGGTGTATAGGTGGGGGTGTTTTGGCTGGGAGAATAAGGGTAAGTACATGCCAACAGTGCCCGTATGTCCGGCAGGGCAATCCTGGATGATATGTGCTCATACATCCAAGATGAAGAGACAGCTTCTCTATCAAAGAGCATCTGTTCCAGAAAGGCTTCCTGGTGCCACCTCCCACATCCTGTACAGAGAAACTGATGGGACTCCCATAGGACCTTATCTCTGTACTGGCCGTGGCCCAGGATCTTGCTGAGGGCAGCAGGCCAGCCTGAAAGCCAGAGGACAGGCTGTGTGGGACAGACTCATGGCTCCAGCATGTAGGAGAAAGGAATGTCCAATGGGATTGGTGGTGACTAAGGGACCCACGGATGCTTCCCACATTCTGCAGCCTGAGGCAGTCATTTCACTCTGCTCTGGCTTTAGAGGTTCAATATGCAGGCAGGGAGTTACATGTTTGAGTCCCACGCCCATTATGAGAATAGTCCCTCCACACAGAAAACATGAAATCAGGTTCTCTTCACGACACATTCTTTTTGTATGAAATAGAACTAGGTTTTTAATTCATGGGGAGGCAGCATATTGTTACATGAGCCCCGGGACAGTCTGAGAAATGGGTTGATGGAGGCACATCCTTTACCGTTTTCTGTGCCTTCTTCACAGAACTTTGTGAACTGCTGATAATTCCAAACGGACATTTTACTGTTAAATATAGAATCCTTTCAAAGGGACACTTGGTGATGTAACATCTGGCCGTTGTGCCCAGACAAGCTTTTACAAAGCCACAAGCCAAAAAAAATCATGTAAGAAAAACCCTTGGCTGCCTTTTGCTGCAAAAAACATGAGAGCTTTTAAGATCGAAAGTGCCACATATGCTAACCACTTTCAAAGAGGATAATTTTACGGTTTTGAAAAAAAAAGAAAAGAAAAAAGGTTTGTTGTAAGCAGGAGGCTTTGTAATTTTTTAGTTTTTTCTTAACATACCCAGCCTACTGTGCCATATGATTCATCATTCCACACTGGCCAAAAGTAGACTCTTATTTTCCTTATGCACTTGAGAGATTAAGCATAAGAGTCTCTTGGGCTCCACCTCCATTTGTCTTTTTAATTCTTGTGCTACCCCCTCTGTAGCTTCAGCAGCTCTGGCTTAATTACTTTACCCCCCCCTTTTGCAGTTTTAACTGTGTTGAATAAGTGCACCCTACATTTTTTTTTGGACAGAGCTGGGAGTGGCTAATGGAATAATAATTAAAAGCAAACAGTAATGTGACAGGAACAAAATTGATACAAAATGGCCGCACGCATGCACACTCACTCAAAAACTAGCAAACATTAGACAATAGAATGACTTGTGATAACAGGACCAAACTCTTAAAACTTTATAAGGTAAACATGTAGGATTGTGCTACAGTTCAATGAATGCTGTGTTTTTTTTTCTAAATTCAAAATTAACATTAAAATAATTTCTAATTTTCTTACGAGCAATAAAAGTAGTAGATGGGCAGAATCTGTTACCACAAAGGGATAAAAGAAATTTCTTTCATTCATAGGGTTTTGAGTTTCTATTACCCAGGATCTGTTAATTATTCCCACCAGCTGTAAGGACTTGAAGCTTATTATGTGAAGCAACTCAGGGCTCATCTTCAGCTTGTTTTGGAACAGACTGGCTTTAGAGAGTGCTTTGAGTTCTTAGCTCAAAGAAAGTTCCTTCCAAAGCCCCTTTCAGCTAGGTGGACTTCAGCAGTCATTAGCTTGAGGAACTTTTAGTACCCAGAGGGAACGAAAAAGGAAAAAGCCATTGTATCTGGCAAAAGGAAGCTGTTTTAACATGAGAATCCTCTTTAGCTATCTACTTCTGCAAGTCACTTTGCTGTGGAAGCCACTGTTTGTACAGTCTATTTTTATTATTTTTATGGAGTGCGCCCAGTAGCTCAAAACAGCCAATAATCTTTCCAGTTGGGACATTTTGATTATTATTTTTTAAGAAGCTGGGTGAGAAGATGGCTGTAGCTAAGTTCTTACACATAGATTTTAGTGGCAGAAAAGAAACAGTATGATTGGAAACAATAAGATATCCATATTTTGGCAGCATCTTATACCACTGAAAGTTACTACTGTACTGAATTTAAACAAATAAGGAGTCCCTTGTATATACACTCATGTGTACAAGCAATAACTAACAGTATACAGTACTGGCTTACCATATAAGCAATAACTAAGAGTTACTTAAAGCCATTTATAATATACACTGGGGACACACACAAAGACTTCCCAGGAATGTGAGGGCTGTGAGCACATTTAGGTGTCCTTGGTCAGCAACAATGGTCTCTCAGCTGATCCTTCCACTCCAGAAACACAATTGGGTTGCTTCAGACACAAACATAGGCTGTAGACTGACACTCAGTTGTGATGCAACCCACACAAAATACAAGCAGTAAAGTAATTGGGTGCCAAGTCAGACCAAACCTATTGTGACAGTAAGATGGTAATGATGATCCAGGAGAGCCATCTAGTGGTCAATGCTGGTAATAAGCACTGGAAATGGCAATACAGTAATGCTGAGGAAAGGCAGGACCAGAGGAAGTAAGAGGAGGATGAGACCTAAGGTTTGATGGATTCACTCAGTAAAGTAAGTTCCAAAGAACTCAGCAGGGCTGTTAAAGATATGGCTTTAATTAAGTCATTAGTTCGTTTTGCTTGTTATGTGCTGAGAAGTCACATCTGATTTATAATGACCTTAGTAGGGTTTTTAAAGTCTGTGAGACATATAAGGAATGGGTTTACTCTGTGTGTATGCGTGTGCGTGCACACACACACACTCACAAGTTTCCATAGCCAAACAACAATCTGAATTTAAGTCTCCTGAATCGGAGTCTGTTCCTTTGTCCACTACACCACACTCACTGTCATTCATTCAAAGAGGTTGCCATAAATCTGAAACAAGTTAACTGCACATAATAACCAGCTTTGTATTCAAATAATAGTTTACATATAATGTCTGATTTTTTGCAGGGGGAACGATGGGCAGCAGCACCCCTCCACCACCTCAGCTGAAACCCTAACTCCATTTGGGTCCTACCCTCCGTGACCTGTCTCGGTCCAGTTGCTGCTCACTGTTCATACCTTAAGAATGTAATCCTGTACCTTCAAGGGTAGAAGGACCCTTTCCCTATGTGACTGAGCTGGGGAAAATGATGGACTACTACTTTCTTGAACTCCCCCCCCTTAATTAAAATGTATTTAAATCAACCAGAAAATAACTACAAGCTTGCACTCAGAACTAGATTACCTCAGGAAGAACAAATTGTGTTGCCCATCCACAGAAATCAAGGCACATAACACCCGAATTCCAGCCAAGTTATTTTGGCACAGGAGGCTTTTAAAAAGGCATAGATCCGTCTCTCCAGACCTAGCAGTAAACATACAATAATCACAACATGAACAGCTCACCATGTGCTGGTGTTTCATGACACCTAAAATCTGCTGCCTACGGCGGATGCCTCACTTTGCTTAGTAGCAAGGCCAGCACTGCTCTCACCAGCTAAGCAAACAATCACATAGGCAAGGAATTCTTCACAACAATATTATGGAATTCTGATACTCAAAGAATGCCAGGGTGTTGCTACAGCAACCAACTGCCAAAAAGTAGCAAAGAAAGAACCAGCCACCCTAGTACTGTACAGTCGTTCAAAACGGCACACGAAGCAAAACCCAAGAAATGGGTGTTTAATTTGAAAGAACAACTGCGGAAAGATTCTGAGACTCTGGTAGGATTGTCAGCTTTTTGCGCTGACTTCTGTTCCTCATGCCTTTTAATAGTAATATTGCTGCTGTTTCAATAGCTCTTGTGTGTTGATCTGTTAACATCTGTGGGTTTTTTTCTTGGCTGCTTTTTAATTGCTCATTTTGTGTTATAGTTTCCATCATGTTGGGCTGGAATATTCTTTTGCATTTTCATTGTGCTGCTTTTGTACAGTAGTGTGTTTTAGCTCTTGTAGTTTTCTAGTGATTGGTCTGGCATGGTCTTTTTTTTAACTTGCACAATATATTGAGAATTGGTTTTATAGGTGTCCAGAGGTGTCTTATAAATGTAAGTAAATAACTATAATAAAATATAAATATGTGGAGGATACCAGGTTTTCATAAGGCTATGATTACTTGTAGGTGGAAAATCCAGTTTCTGAATAGTAAGACACTGTCTCATGATCAGACCAGGCTATGGTGGGATTTTTTTCTCTCGTTCTGATTGGTTGGCAACCCTAAGGCCTTTCTGTCTGTTTGAAAAAACGATCTTCATTTTCCCAGAAGCCCTTATCCCAAAGTGACAGCAGCCAACCAGATTGGCTGGTTGTTGAATGCACTTTGCACAGTCATGGGTAGATCATGAATCAGGTTAAACCTTACTGGAATGGTGATCTACTCTTTATCACACAACCCATGTTTGGAAAACAGGAGTTTCTTAAAGTGAGGAGAAACAGCCAGTGTTGCTGAGGGAGACTGTACACACTTTCTCCAGGCACTCGCATTATTTTGAGTCTTCTTGTCCCTTGAGACCCTCATCTCTAAACATGGACATCAGCATACATTCCTCTCAGGATCCCAGTCCAGCTTCTTTGCTTCCTCTGTAACTTCATTTAAATTCTTTTTCCTTGTGGTGTGCCCTTCAGTGCTCCCCTAGTCTCTATCAGATGACCCAGCCTTTCACTGCCCTATTCAGCATCTGTGTCTCTGAAATTATATGCTGAGCAACCCTGTGTGAAGGCAGGCCTGGCTTCTAGACACCTGCGAAGACAGAGACAATGATTCGTTCTAGTCCTGAAGACTGTGTTGGTTTTGACTTTCCGATGTCATCTATGGTAGAAAGCACTGGTTTGCCATCTCCATCCCAGAAGTTTCATCTCCCATTCAGAGCACTCGAGCTTGGTCTACCAAATGAGTTCATAAGGTTGTGATTACAACAGGAGCCTAGGAGAACAGCCATGTTAGGATATAGTATACCCTTAGAAATGCATGAATATGAACAGTTTTTGCCAGGGGGTTAACTATTTAGACCAGATGTTCTTGGATTAAAACACCCAGAAGACTTCACCACTAGCTGTGCTGGCCAGGATTTCTGGGAGTTGTAGCCCAAGAACATCTGGGGACACAAGGTCAATGGTTAGGGATTGGAGAACTTAGCCAAAACATCTGGAGGAGCACAGGTTTCCCACCCTGTTTTCTTCAAGAACAAGCATATTTCTGGCTGAAACCAATTGCTTTAAAGCTGCTCCCATCTCAGAAGTGCTTCCTGAAATTCTTTTTCAAAACTTCATTGTAAATTTTTACTTCCCTCTTTCCTCCTTTTTTCCTTCTTGTACCGTGCCTCTTAGACTTCAGCAATTAAAGCTAATTTACCTAGAAAGTGTGGCAAAATGGCAATCCATTAATGTAGAAAATAAGAATTTTATTTATTTGATTTATACCCCGCCCATCTGGCCTTTAAGACCACTCTAGAAATTATGTTGTAAGATCTTGCTAGCTTTCCCCCCACCTCCTATAATTACGCGCATATCTGAAACTCTGCTTTCAGGGGGAAATGTTCAAACCATCTCTCCAACACAACTTTTCTCAGCGGGGGTCCATATGGCTCCTTGGGGGCCCTGGCACACTTGAAGGGGGTTACAGATTGAAAAATATGAGGAGGGGAGCCCATCTTTATCTGTTCTTGTCCTATCCTTGCTTGGCAGGGGGTTCCAGGAACATGAGAAGATCCCTAGAATGGCCATGATCATAAAGGTTGATAATGGCTGTTCTAAAGCATGGCATGCAGAGTACCTTAGAAGCAGAATATGAATAGAATCATTAGCAACTTATCAGTGCCTTGCTCTTGACCTTTAAAAACAGCATGACTTGCAACAATAAACATACTGTATAATTGTAATTTACATGGTATCACGAGCTTCCTTGACTGCTTTTTACTTAATCTGGAAAGGGGCAAGAACAGATCAAATGAAGTTCAAATTCTAGGTCAAGCTAGATGTGCCAGTGCTTGGAAATAATATGTAAGTTTTAAAGTGTTAGTGTTAAAATAGCTGTTTTGCACTAAAGATGAGGGCAGACGAATTCAGCATCTAGACATCTACTGTAGCCCAGAATCAGTTTTGTTGCAGGTAACAACCTGTGACCCCACCCCACTCCACCCTCACCATGTTATAAACTGCAACTTCTGTCTATCTAAGGAAGTATGGACCTTCATCACAGGTGTTAGGGCCCAACATCTGGAAAACAGATTGACCAATCAGCTTTTAAACGTTAGATATGAATTGAGTGAATAGCATGTTGTTTAGTCATTAGGTGTGGGACATACCGTATGTCTTACTTCACATAATTATGCCACTTTTTAACTGCCATGGCTCCATCCTATGGCATCCTGGGCTCTGCAGTTTGGTGAAGGGGCTTTCAAAGAGTAATGCTGTCCCCTAAACCAGTGGTCCCCAAACTTGGGCCTCCAGATATTCTTGGACTTCAACTCCCAGAAATCCTGGCCAGCAGAGGTGGCGGCGAAGGCTTCTAGGAGTTGTAGTCCAAGAACATCTGGAGGCCCAAGGTTGGGGACCACTGCCCTAAACTACAGTAGAGATTCCTTAATTGAACTACACTTTTTGGGATTCTGATGGATTCAGCCATGGCATCCAAAGTGGTATCAACATGCTATAATGTAGATCCCTTTTTATAGAGTCACTGAGGCCAACTGAGTTCAGAGGTTCCTGCTGTTGCTCCATCATTTTTCGCCCAGCTGCTTGATTGGGTGAGCCCTCTAATCCTGCTATTAAAGAGGGATATAGACAATGCATACCCTCTTAAAATATACAAAGAAAAAAGCAATCATAGAAGTCTAGAGAGCAAACCTATGCAACCCTGGGCAAGCTGCACAGTCCCAGAGTGACCTCAGAAGAGGGGATGGTAAACCCTTTATGGAGAAAACAATGGAAATTGGCTGCCATTAATCAAAATTGACTTTACAGCATGTAGTTATTAAGTCTGAATCCCTGGAATATTCCTTATCACCAACATCTATAAATCTGAAAACAACCTGGCAGAAGAAAAAAATATATAAAAGAGCCTAACTTTCCACTCAGGATGATATAACTGTGACAGAGGGCATTTGCTCTCTCTGAAGACTAATGTCATGTTTTCATCTGAAGCCATTTTGGGAGAAAACAGCCAATGTATTGTGCAAAAGACACAAAATAGCTTTTTAAATTTTTAGCTGTCCTGAGTTGCTGTGTGGAAGGAGGGAGTACAGATTAAAAAGAATACTACTGATAAATTAAGATTCTATTGATGGACATAAAGCTACTGAATTGAATTTAGGGGCACGTCAAGTATTGCAGAATCTTTTATCCTGAACAAGCTGTGAAGGGAGCACCTTGCGCCTCATTCCTCTTCGTTGTTACTTTCTTCACATGACTACGAAGCACAGAGAGGAGCGGTTTCTGTCTGTGTGCTGGGTCCTTGCTGAGATGGAAAGCCTACAAATGAGCAGGAAAGCCCTCCTGGTCAGTTTCGTCAATGACCATGTGAAGCAAGTGCTGACAGAGGGAGTGGGGCTTAGTGCTGCCTTCTACAGGTATGGAGAACAGCCTGAACAGGGTCATGTTTGATCAGGGATTGGAAACTTGGGTTTCCCCAAGTTGCTGTGATCCAACATCCAGCCCACAGAGATTCACGGAAGGGGTGGTGGAAAAGGTAAAACATCTCTGTGGCCATCAAAGTCCCTGTGATATATTAGCTCTTCCATCTGAACACAAGCATTTACTTTCCAGTGGATAACGTGGCCTTGCTTTTTGGCCCAGAACCCTTGGGAGATGCAGGAAAACAATCCTCAGTGAGCTATAAACCTAATTAACACCCTCTCTTTCTCTTGCTCAGCAGCTCTAGCTGAAGTAGACACACTTTCCATGTCACATACCAATTAAAACAGAAGCACAGAAACCCACTGAGCCGACAAAACACGTCTCCCCGCTGGCTTCGTTCACTCCTCTCATCCTAATTAAGTCCTTTGTGTGTGTATTTGGGGGGGGGGAGCCTTCAAAATCAGGCTAGCACTAGGCACCTGCCTACAGTCACTGGTCCCCTTGCTGCTTGAAGGCATCTGTAAGTAATGAAAGCCCAAGCGGAGCCCCACAATGGCCAGCACTAATTCAGGAAGCAGTATAACCAAGGGAGGTCTTGCAAAAAACAGTATCCGTGCTAGCTCTGTCCTTACTCAATGAGTAGCTTTTCTTAACCTAGTGGTCCCTTCACCGTTGATGTATTGGACTACAGGTCCCATCATGCTCAGCCCTTCCATGGCTGTATTGTGTATACCATAATCCACTTAGAACGCATACATCTTTCTCTTCCTCCCAAGATGGCTCTCAGGATTGCTTTCATGAAAAGGCCTGCCTGGCTTCAGCTTGGTGGCTTCAGCTGTCACATGTTTGGGGCCAGCCTGACCATTACAGGCAAAGGGAGGCAGCAGGTCATGAGGAACAGGCTGCAACTCCGGTCAGCCTTTGTATACGGGGAAACTAAGAGATATAGCCTCAGCCAGGAAAAACACCTTGGGCCAACCTTGCATGCCTGTGGCTACCAGATGCTGTGGCTCTGCTCTGAACACAAGCAGGGCTAGGGGAAAGAACCGTGTTAACACTACCCGGTGATCCTTGGGAGAAAAGAAGATTCTTCGGAAGTCATGTGTTTTATGCTAGAGAAAGGGCAGCCTTCCAGGTGTAGTTGGACTACAACACCCATCAATTCTAGCCAACATAGCCAGTGGCAGGGAATGTGGGGAACCCAACATCATCAGGAGCCCAGTTATTTTTTAGAATTGATCCTACTTGTCACCTACTTTCTCTCCTCCTCATCCAGCCCAGAAGGTGACTTGAGTCTGTGGGGCCCTTAATGAGGTTGTCAGGTTCTACTCATCATGAACATCTTTCCTCTTTTATCTGAAACATGATGAGTTGCGCCATTAAGAGTTCTCATCCATCTTTTTTTTTCTGGCTGTTCCCTTGTTTTCACTGAAGACAAGCCCTCCCCCCCATTAGCAATCAGCTCCACTTATATATAGGGACCCAGCTGTTTCCCTCCACAGCAGCAGCTGGGGAAGAGCAGGACAAGCTCACCACAGAGTGATGTAACAAAGAGCAGCTATTTTTAGCACCATTGTTGCAAATATGTATATTCAGTTCCAGTTGACCAGCAGCTGTTCTTGCCACATTCAGAGCAGAAACCACACAGTTTCTGCATGTGATGTAAAGCCAAAATAAGCAAATTGACACCTTTCTTATGTGACTGGATTTCAACTTCCATCAGCCTTACACAGCATGACCAAAAGTGTAGAGATCATGAGAACTGCACATCACCATCTAGAGAACCTCACATGGTCTATATTATGAAGCAAAACGATAAGTAAAGGTAATTTAGAAAAGATACAGGAGGGATAGCAGGTCAGTAATGGTAGACTGGGCTACCATGCCGGAGGAAAGTATGGCAGCATCCTTTGGAAAAAGGAGTGTTTTGCAACTTCTAGAGAATTTCATCATCCATATTCAAATGGCTTTCTAGCTCTTGTAGCTGGGCAATGTGTTTGAAAAGCATACATGACATTTCTCAATATTTCTGAAGTGACAGAAGAGTTTCAACAAGGTTTCTCTCCAGTGGGGGGAGAAGGGATGTGTGGCCATAATGATGATGCTGGACTGCATCTCCCATCTGCGTCAGTGTACACAATGGCTAAAGATCAGGGGAGTTGTTGTCCAACAGCATCAGGAGGACCATATATTCCAGGCTACCCCAAGCCTGTACAAAGGGATTCCATGCCCTGTATAGCAAACCATCAATGTTATACAAAAGAGCCACCTCTCACAGTGATGCATGAAATGAAGTCAATCTGCACATTTCATAGGGTTCATGAGCTAATATTTTTCTTGACTGTTTCCCCCCCCCCCCAAGTCCTTTTGCTTACAGAAGATACATTGCTCTTCTAGCATATTCGGTGACTTGTACACATAGTTTCCAAGTTCTGGAATAACAGAAATAGACAGACCCTGCAAGACGGAGATGTATTGAGGACTTGAGTTTGATTCCCTTTAGGTCAAGCGCTTCTATCAGGATGGGGAATTTTTTTTTTATGCCAAACTGCAATTCCTTTCCACCCTAGCAAGCCTGACCAATGGTGAGGCATGAGAGATGCTCCTCAGTATCTAGAGAGCTAGAGATTCCCTGTCCTTGGCTTGTACCTTCCCTGCTTACATCCTGACATTGACTTATTTTGTTTTTAAATTGTGTGAATTTTAATGTTGTGAGCCGTTTGGGGTCCCCCTGTTGGGAGAAATGTGGCATATAAATCATCATCATCATAGACTGGTCCTTTTCATCTTCACTTGCCACAGGTAATCCCAATTGTTCCACAAACTGGGTTTGGTCAAGAGCCATGCAATTTCATTGATACCAAAGTGGGAAAATACGTGCCCTTCTAGATGTAGGTAGACCACAACTCTCATCATTTGTCACCATCATCTATGGTGGCTAATGATAATGGAAGCCTACACTCCAGAATTCCAGAACGAGCTGGAATTTTTAGCATGTATACATTATTGAAACAGTGACATCTAAGTTAGCTTGGGCATGTCGTGATAATGGCTGACGGTTGGATTCCAAAGGATCTCCTGTATGGAGAATTAGCGCAGGGAAACTGCCCCAGAGGGAGACCACAGCTGTGATACAAGGACATCTGCAAGCAGGATCTGAAGGCCTTAGGAATGGACCTCAACAGATGGGAAACCTTGACATCTGAGTGCTCAGCCTGGAGGCAGGCGGTGCAGCATGGCCTCTCCCATTTTGAAGAGACCCTTGTCCAGCAGGCGGAGGCAAAGAGGAAGTCACAAAAGCAGCAAAATCAGGGAGCTGGACAGGAGACAGACTGTATTTGTCTTCAGTGTGGAAGGGATTGTCACTCTCGAATCTGCCTCCTCAGCCACACTAGACGCTGTTCCAAGTCCTCCATACAGAGCACGTTACCATAGTCTCTCAAGACTGAAGAATGCCTAATGACACTCCAACTACATCTGGAAGGCCACACAGTCTCTATCCCTAAACGAGAATGCTGTATCGTAAGCAGGTAGCGATTCAACATACACAGACACCTGGAAGAGAGGACTACCCTCCCACTTCTCCCCACAGTTAACATGTCAAGAAAGATCATACACAGAAGCACATTGTGCCAGCACAGGGTGGCTTTAATTTATGTCTTTAATTGTGCATTCACTTGACACCACATTAGACCGTTCACATGATAAAAGACTGTAATGTCGTTGCCTGCGACTCTGTTTACAACAAGCAGTTTGACCCAAGCGTTCCCATTTCACACTTTGCTCCAGCTAAAGAAATAATCCTATTCATTACACAGTGCTCCACAAATGTACCACTTCTTTTAAAAAAAGAAAAGGCAGAAGGAGAGGGAGAAGAGAGAGAGAGAGAAAGACAGTGTTAGTTTATCGTGCCGCTCCTGAGCGCTACAACCAGACGTGGAGACTGTGACCTGGAATGTTAACGGGCTGGGCTCTCCTCACAACCCGCACATGGTGGATCTCCCCTTCAACCCAAAAGGTTGCCGGACAAGACCTTCTACAAGATGGAGTGCTTCTCGAAAGGGATCGTCAACTCCTTCGCAGCCGGCTCATCCAAAAACCAATAGAGCTTCCCGGTATGAGGCTGGACAAGGGCAGCCGGTAATGGGTTTTCCTCATCACCTTCCAATATACGCTGTCCCAAAGAAAGGAGGTTAAGACTCTCATAATATGGATCTCTAAAGTACATGCACATTGCTCAAGAGGCTAATGTTTCTTTTGCCTCCCACACTTGCCCCTTCTGAAAGTTAAGACTTTTGAGTTGGTTCTGCTGGACTTCTCAGCAGCTTTTGATACCATCAACCACGCTATCCTTCTGGGTCATCTCTCTGGGATGGGACTTGGAGGCATTGTTTTAGTGGCTGGGGGACTGGTGGACTCCTGTTCAACACTTTGGCCTTTGGTGCATCCCTCATGGATCTGTTTTGACCCCTATGCTATTTAACATCTACATGAAACCACTGGGAGAGGTTGTCCAGTTTTGGGGTTCAGTATCATCAATATGCTGATGACACCCATCTCTATCTCTCCTTTCCCTCTAAATCCAAGGCAGCTGTCTCAGTTCTAAATCAGTGTCTGGTGTCCGTAATGGACTGGATGAGGACAAATAAAGAAACTCAATCCAGACAAGACAGAGGTGCTCCTGGTCAATCGAAAACCAGATCAAGGAACAAGGTTGCAGCCTGTGCTGGATGGGTTTACACTCACTCTGAAAACACAGGCACACAGCTTGGGGGTGTTTCTGGATTCATCTCTGAGCCTGGATGCCCAGGTTTCAGTAGTGGTGAGTTGTTCATTTGCACAGTTAAAATAGTGTGCCAGCTGTGTCTGTTTCTTGAGGTATGATCTGGCTGTAGTGACACATGCCCTAGTTACATCTCAGTTGGAGTACTGTGACGTGCTGTATGTGGGACTGCTTTTGAAAAGTGTTTGGAAATTTCAAAGGGTCCAAAACGCCACCGCTAGATTGTTAACTGGTGCTGGTTACAGGGAACATGTAACCACCCCTGTTATAACAGTTCCAGTGGCTGCCAACCTGTTTCTGGACACAATTCAAAGTGCTGGCTTTAACCTAAAGGTAAAGGTTCCCCTTGACAATTTTTGTCCAGTCGTGTTTGACTCTAGGGGGCGGTGCTCATCCCCGTTTCCAAGCCATAGAGCCAGCGTTTTTGTCCAAAGACAATCTTCCGTGGTCACATGGCCAGTGCGACTTAGACACAGAACGCTGTTACCTTCCCACCGAAGTGGTCCCTATTTATCTACTTGCATTTGCATGCTTTCGAACCGCTAGGTTGGCGGGAGCTGGGACAAGCGACGGGCACTCACTCCATCGCGTGGATTCGATCTTACAACTGCTTGGTCTTCTGACCCTGCAGCACAGCCTTCTGCGGTTTAGCCCGCAGCGCAAACCCCTAAACTGAACTCTCCCACTTCAGACCAGTCATCCTCAACTCATGAGAGGGCAACAGAAGTGACAACAGAAGGAGGAAGGCTAGGATATTCCTCTTTTTGAGTGAGTATCCGCTGTGGTTTCTGAAAGGATGAAGAGGGTGAAACTATGAGGAAACTCAGAAGCACATGTTTGTTAAGACAGATCGCTAGTGGTTAGAGCTGTGGCTTCAGTTCTCTGCGTAAGCGCCCCACGCCCCACTGCTACCAGAAAGGCAAGAAAACAGAGTAAATCCATGCATACACATTAATATGCACTGGCTGGAATTGTACCAATGCTTGCATAAGATCTGCATAACTTGTCATGGCCAAGTGTGGCTAATTGACAAGGGGTGCATTTCGGTTCCGTGTGGCTAGGCATGCAAGCAAGGCACAGCTTGGTAATTAGCTGCAACTGGACACAACATCACGCAAATCTTATGCAAACACCAACGGGATCGTGGCCATAAGCTGCTTTTTCCAACACAGAGATCTACCAAAAAGGTTCTAGTTCCACAGCAAGGGAAGGAACCCTCCAGCCTCTGGGTCTAGTCTGACCTATGGGGATTCCTCATCCAGTCTCCTGGGAAACGAAAATGAAAGCTACCTTTATCACAGCCGCCTTACTGTCTCCAGTGGCAACAAACACCACGCTCCTTGCTGCATTCAGCACCGGCAGGGTCAGCGTGATCCGCTCCGGAGGGGGCTTTGGGGAATTGCTAATTGCTGCCACAATCTTCTCCCGCTCCTGCCAGAGGAAAAGCGATATGAAAGAGGAAGAAGGAAAGAGGCAAGTGAGAGGTATAGCAACACAGTTGTGTCCCACTAGGGCAGATACATTGTGTTTCTGTTTGCTTAGCTTTCCCTGTTGAGGGCTTGGGGTAAATGTGCCAGGGCCCTGCAGGCTCGATGCTGAACACAAAAGTTAACAAACATCCCACAACGGCACTCGAGAGCATTATTCATGAACCACAGAAAAAGCATCGTTTCTGCTTTCAAGAAACTAACTTACAAATTCTTTGAGAGTGGAGGTGGGCGGATCAAAATAAAAATAGGTGTTACAGAAATGTGTATTTTAGAATTGGAATGGATCTCAAGCACCATCTAGTCAATCTCCTATTGAAAAGGGAAATCCATAGTTCCTTGCCACAGGGTGAGCTACGCTTTGCTTTCTTCCAATAAAGGAGAGTCCACCACCTTCTCAGACAAGCGTCTTTCACCACTGAGGTGGTCAGAGGTTCTTCCTAACACTTGACTGAATCTCGCTTCCCAGAATCTTGAACCTACTGGCTCAAGTCCTACCCTCTGAGCACTGGAGTGAAAAATAAAATTGGCTTCACCTTTCAAACACCATTTAAATTCATAAGCCAGGTTGGTTGGAGGAGGATGGGAGAATTTACTCCAGGAAGGGTTGGACTGCTGCTTCCATCATCCTCCTTCGGGGCAGGGCAGGGGGAGACGATGAGAGCTGAAGTCAAACCCATCTAGATGGTGGGAAGTCTGTTCTATGAATTCTTGTGGTGTTTTCAAAAAAGTTTATTCTGATAACAACATTTTAGTAATTCCTTGAGAAGAAGAGAGCCACCCAACCATCTTAAACTGTGGCAGAAACATAGACATGCCAGGCATCAGGTCAGACAGTGGAGACTGTATTTGCAAAAGAGCAGTTTAAGAATTCACAGAGCCTGGGATTTTGTTTTCTATCTAGACGATACCATCCAGAATTCCCTAGCCACTAGGCCTGTTGGCTGTAGGATTTTCTGTGCATTTGCAGCCATGAGGAGATCCCAGCAAATTCAAGTCCCTGAATGACTCTATGGTAGATTTTTAAATATCCAGGCATCTAGCGGTCCAAGCAGCCCTTATAAATAGCCATGACCCATTCCAAAATGTTTTTAAACTTGGATCAGGTGGGCTTTTGCCTGAAACAATAATACTGATGCTTTACAACATATATGCCTTCTTGCTTCTTCAGCAAGTGTCCTTATTTTTTTAAGAGCAACTCATTACTTCTCGCTCTTTTCTACATTGGGCTGCCCAGCCTCAACTTTTTGTTGTGGGTCCTCATTTCTACTTCACAATCTCTTAACTGAAATGCAGATATAACTAAATATTCTCCCCAAATTCAAATATCACCCCCTTCCACCAAAGCAATGTTTTAAGAATCACAAATGAAATACTGATATACAAACAATAATTTCTTTCACTAGCTGCCCTATTTCTTTTGAAAAGCAGTAACTCTGACAAAGGCTTTACTCCCCACAAAAGGAACACCTTAAAGGCCAGGATCACACCCTGGCTCCTATGCAGAAGGCAGCCCCTGTCCCAGTTTAGGGATATGACTCTTGGTGCAGTCCATTCTGAAGAACAGAGGTGCACATACTTTCGGTTTTCAGTGTCAACTCCCACAATTACCTAGGCAGCCTGGCAAATATACAGTGGTGCTCCACTAGACGCTTACCCCTCATGACGACAAAATTGCTTGATGATGACTTTTTTGCAATCGCTATAGCGATCGCAAAACGATGTTTCCTATGGAAGATTTCCATTTAATGATGATTAGGTCCGTGCTTCGCAAACCGATTGTTCACAAGACGACGATTTAAAACAGCTGATCAGCGGTTCGCAAAATGGCTCCCTGCTGTTTTCTGGACTGATTTTCACAAGACCACGATTGCGAAATGGCCGCCCTATGGAGGATCTTTGCAGGACGATCAGGTATTTCCCCCACTGGAATGCATTAACTGGTTTTCAATGCATTCCAATGGGTTCTTTTTTCGCATGACAATGATTTTGCTGTACAGTGATTTTAACGGAACGGATTATTGTCGTCATGCGAGGCACCACTGTATATACCTCTTGTTTAACACACATGGTTAAATCACAACTTAGATTTTTTTAATTGGATTTTTCTTAATGATTTAAATTTTTTTAAAACCTGATTTTTAAATTTAAATTATGATTTCAATCGTGGTCTAAATTAATTTGATTTTTTTAATCACTGATTTTTTTTAATCCACCCTGTTTAACAGGGAGGAAGAAAGCCTGTGGGCAAGCAGACTGACAACAGAAGAGAAGCTTCTGGTGGGCTCAGGAGATTCTCCGCTTCCCATCAGTCAAACCATAACCTGTTACAAGTAAAGCAATCTCTTTCCCGCACAACCTAAGCCCTCGGCGATAAGGCACATGAGAAATCCAATTACAGGGAAGGGATTAGTCAGCCCTGCTGCATCAACTTCACTTGTCTGGAACAGCAATGCTGGCAGCACTAAGATAACTTCATCCCTCAAATCTTGTGGGGGTGGGATCCCGAGTGATCTAGCCATTAAAAAAAAATTAACACCGACCACAGAAGGTTCACACAGCCACATAAAGCAGGCAGTAACTGGGTTCCATGCTTCCAGCCTCTGCTGCAGAGAATTTTCTTTTTTAAACAGAAGTTGCAGCGGAAACAAAAAAAAATATATATTAAACACAGTAAATGTTCATATAGAATGTTATCACCTCTGGCAAAGTCTCAATTCCTAATGGTTTCCTCAGCATTTTAGCATTTTAGTTTTGTTCGTTTGTTTGTTTTTACAACTGATCGCTCATGTAGTTCAACAGTATCATTACTTGTAAATTTAGAAACATTTATTCCATTCCTGGAAAAATGCAAAATACTGGAAAACAAGTTTTTCTCTTTTGAGCAATTCTTTCTTTAAAGTTTCTTGCCACTAAATTCATGCATGCATGCATGCATATATAAATACCAGATCTTTGAATGGTCTAATTGGTTATTTACTAAATGAGCACTTTGGTGGAAGCAATTTTAATTTGTCAATCTACAAGTTAAACTCCCACATTTGCTTAATTTTTGAAGCTATTTTGGTTCTGCTACATTACTGTAAGAGAAATAAGAAAAGAAAATGTTACAGCTGCTCCTTCTCATAGACGACCAGTAGATTTTGTTTACTAAATTATAAATTCTTTTATATTTCACCCTAAAGGCAGCAACACTGAAGTTTTGGCAATATGCAAAACTGTTTATATTTTAAATGAATTTATTTAAATTAGTTATAAATAAGGTGATTAAACAACCTGCATTTAGTCTGGGTGATTTTCTCTGGAGATGTATTTTAAATACCCTCAAGCTTTTAGCTCTCCCTGGGGATCTGTTAAAGATCGGTAAATGAAAGGAAAATGTGAATGGTCATGTATGTAATGAAACAGATACTGCAAATCTAAGAGAAAAGATGGAAGAAGAATGCTGGAAAAAGAACAGCAGGAAAATGTGTTGATCCTATCAAGTTCTACCCAATGCCCTCCCTGATTACCCCTCCCTGAATACCTCACTCTATAAGCTGTTAGGTTTTGGGACTAGGATTCATAGGCCAATCGTTACTAGGGATAAAGGTATTACACATCCACATATGTTTCACTGGCAGTCAACTTGTGTCTTGAAGGCAACAGTCAAAACAGGGATGGCACGAAAGTGTCTCCCTCCAAACTTGGTCAGACTAGAGCTCCCATCACCTATGGCCACTGTGGCTAATGGGATCGGTGGTATAATTATATCTGAAAAAAATGAACATTTCCCACTCTGGTTCTAAAGACTCAATGAGTTGGGAGATGAACCAGATTTTAAAATGGCTTTCTCAGTCTCAGGATGTAACGGCCCAATGAACTCCAACTCAAGGCTGCTAGAACAAAGCGCTTTTTCGGTAAGCTGGAAAAGGTCCCTTTCTGGACTAAAAATCCCCTAATCTCCCCATTATGTTCAAAATTGCTTCAGGCTAAGGCTGGAGCTAGGTATTAGTAAAATGTAATCTGGCTGCACTCTGCTTTCTCAGTAAAGCTGACTAGGGAGGGACCAGCTCATTCTGCTTCTTTCATTTCAGCCCCTTGGGAGGCATGCCTTCCTCCAGTGAGATTACATCCGCCCAAGAAAAGCAGACCATGATTCCACAGCTTATCTGCTTGGCTCACCTGTAAGAGGGGATGATCCGGAAAAAGGGAACAAGTATGCCCATCAGGCCCAACTCCCAAGATTAAGAGGTCAAACACAGGCATGTCTTCTCCCTGGAAGGCCTAAAAGGCAGAAGAAACACAACCCGGGAATAAAACATCACATTGATTGGTCTGATTTTTTATACAGTCCTTCAATACATGATAATCAGAGAAGTTTACAGAACATAATCTAAACCCCATTTTTTTAAAAAAACATCAGAAATATAGTGACTGTCCTTTTAAAAAAATACATGGCAGAAATCTGGGCAAAGAAAAAGAATTTTTAACCTGTCATTAAGGAATTAAGAGAGGAGCCAAGCCACCACAATTCCATTAGTATATTCAAAGGATGGGCAGACTATGCTCAAAACCATTAAAGCAGGGCTAGGGAAACCTCTGATCCTCCAGATATTGTTGGATTCCAATGCCCATCAGCCCCAGCTGCACAGCCAACAGTTAGGAATGGTGGGAGTTGAAATCTAGCATCTTAAGGGCTAGATCTGCCCCAGCCTTGGGTTCAAGGATGACCTCAAGTCCGCCATGATTTTCAAAACCTAGAAACCTTAATCTTTCAAGTCTGAGATGTACAGCTCTAGTGGCAACAACTCCCATATCCCAATATTCTCTCCTACAGTTGACTTTGCTTGCTTACTCTTACAGCCCCAGCCTTCTCTATGAGGTCACTGCCTGTGACATCAACACCCTGTCCAAGGTGTACAAGAGTCATTTTGCAAGCAGCCACAACAAATCTTCATCTTCCTCTGAAGCTGTTTTCACCTGTCCTCCCTCTTCCAAGTTTCTGATACCTCAGGTTACAGCTATAAGGTAAACCATTAAGACAGTTCCAAGGTGGGAGGGGGGGAGCTATTTCAAGGGGGCTGCAGCAAAAACAGGAACAAGTCTAGTGGCATCTTAAAGCCTAGCTAGTCTTATCTGACACTAGTGAAGATGTCAGGTTTTGCTCTGGTAAAAGACCAATAAGTCCCGTCCTTGCTCTCTCTCTTTCCCTTGCTCTTCTGCAAAATCTCAGGGGTGGTGGTGGTAATCTCTCTGTGTCTTGGGGAAAATAGCCTGTGATCAGACTGATGTGGATCAAGTCAATTTAACACAGGATTCAAAATCTCTTCCTGCTTCTTCTTTTGTCTGAATAAAAGTGTGCTGTGTGCATGGTGGCAGTGCTGTAATATTGGAATCTAGATTTTGACCACAAAGTGTTGGGGTGTATGTGGGATAAACATTTTTCCACCTCTTTCATGTTCTGGTAACGTGTAATTGTGTTTTATTCCTATTGTGTTTTATTCAGACAGCCTATGATGTTCTGAATATAAATACCTAGTCACTGGTTGTTCCCATCTAATATGGTTTTAGTAGAAGATTACAATACCCAGAATCCCCAAGCTAATTTTTTTGGACGACTACTTCCAGAATCTCTTAAGCAGCACAGACAATTATCTAACCTATTCAGTTATTAAAGCTGGGAAATGAGTAACATCCATGCAAAATTTTGGTGCTTCTCTCTCAGGCCATTCAGTAAGAGAATCCCCCAGCCTCCATGGCCTGTCAAAATCTAACTCGTGCAGTTATTTAAGCTAAGGCATTTGTAGTGTGTATGGAATGTTCTGTGCTTCTGGATCTTCCAGAATGCCCCAGCCAGTATGGCCTAAGTATTTAAATTCAGGTGACTAGGTATTTAAATTCAGAACATCACAGGCTCTCTAGCCAGCAGGGCTGCTGGATGGCTAAGCCATGAAGGCGTTTAAGCTGAGATAGCAGTAGCCACATAAATTACATTTTAAAAATGGGAACTCTGGCATCTTTTTAAGTAAGGAGATTACAATTGGCAGAACCCCCAGAAAGTGTGGCCAGTCGAGATCTAATCTACCTAGTTATTTATGGTAAGAAAGCGGTCGTATCCATGCAAAATATTGTGTTTCTTGCTTTGACTGTTTCAGTTTGGCTTGTGTGGGCTCTAGTTTTAAGAGGTCTATATCTCCCAGAACCCCCTCGTCAGCATGGTCACTCAGAACACAATCCACCCAGTGATTTTAACTGTGACCTCTGTGATTACCAGGCCAAATGTTGTGCTTCTGGATCCTACTATTTCTGAGTACTACAAAGACAAACAAATCACACTCACTGACTCACTCACACACCGTTAGGTATATTTGTAAGCTAAGCTTTTCTGGACTGTAGCCAGTTCTTTGGATATAGATTAAACTGGTTGAACTGGTTAATCTTTACGGCACCACACGAGTCCTTGTTGCTATTAATAAACATCAGTTACCTAATTATGAAGAACAAGTCTTAATCTTTTGGGAGTACTTTCTTTTAAGACAATTTACAACTGCCCCATTCCCAGCATTTCCCTCCTTCAATTAGTATTTCAAACGATGGATGTACAACACGGACAGTATGTGTCGTGCTCCAAATATTGTTGGACAACTCCCATTACTCCTTACCGGCAGAGCAACCGATTAGGGGTAGTCAGAGGGGCAGCCAAACCACTGTTGGAATGTGACAGGACCCTTGCTACAACAATTTGTGGCTCTGTTGCGGGCGGGGGGCGATATCCCCTTTTGCAGTTCCTTAAGTTAGCTAAACAAAAGTGTCTTTAGATGTGCTGGAAACAGGCAGGGCTCAAGATTTTGGGAATACAACATCTTGCGTGAGGTGCAAGAAGGCTTCAGTATTAGAGGCCACCTCAGACAGCCGGAGGCACACACAGTTCCAACCATACCTCTTTCAGCTTTGTAGCATAATCTGCAGCTGCCTCTTCCACCGGCAGCGAAGGATTGATTACAACAATTTGGTCCTCGGGTATAGCAAATTTAGGAAGGAGAAAAGTCTGGAACAAACAACCACAAGCCACATTATAGTAATTTTTTAAAAGACCTGGGATCAGGCTTAAATCATTGATATTATTATTTGAAAACATTGCATAAGGGTCTGGTACGAGCCTCCAATGGACCACGGAAATGCTCTGTCTGTGGTAAGTAGTCAGTGCCTGAGTGGAGGAATCCCACAGATGAAAGCACAGACAGGGGTAAGGCGATCTTTGTCCATTCTCATCTCCTTCGAGAGTTCCCTACATCTCTCTTCTGTCTCACTACAGGCAGCAGCACGGGGGGCATTAAAGTGAGGGTGGAATCAGCAAAGGTTGCCTCCCCATTCTGGCGGCACAGCCACACATGCACGGACGGGCTGGTTCTGAGGGCTGGACCCACATCAGGTGCACCTGGAATAAGGATATTCATATGTATTTACGAATATAAATATCCCCATCTCTAGAAGTAATATATTGCCCAACATGGTCCCACTCCCTGCTTGTACGGCTGTGCCAGCTCACGTGAAGAGGCATCAAGTAAGCAAAACAAATGGCACATGGAAGTCAATAATCACCAGTATTGTCCCTTCAAAGCCATAGACTTTGGTGTATTAATGTACTGATATACCGGCAACAATTCTTTAAAAATTGCAGGGCAGCCATGGGGCAATCATGGTGGCTACCTTCCCCAAGCACCGAGGATGGGAAAAGAATCGATGGGTACGTGCACACATCCTGTACCAGTAAGGAATGAATGGATACATCCTCCGTACCATTTAAACTCACCTCTAGGCGAGGGGAAAAAGAAACCAGAAATAAACCACTGGCCAAGAAGATGAGTCGGTCTTGGTCATGCTTCATATGCTTGGAAATTTACAAAACAATCTTTAAAAATGGCCAAATCATTTTAACTGGGGTTCTTTTGCCAGGTGTGATCGAACCCAAAATTGTCCAACGCTCTTCCAAACAGAAAGAGCCATATGCAGCAAAACGTAACACAGAATTATATGCCAAAAAGATCCTGAGTTTGCACTTTTCTTAATTTACAGATTTAATACTTATCAGCAGACCATAGAGATTGTAACTTAAAAAATGGAGATGAGGACCAAGCCAGTTTGCCCTGATCCTGAGGCCTATAAGGAACATGTGGGGAACTCACATTAATTTTATAAGTATTAGTAAACTTTTATACCACATTATGCAGTTCACAACCCATCAGAACGTAAGTAATACAGTCATACAAACAAGAAAATGCAACAAATGCAACAAAAACAATACAAAGCCTGTGTAGAAAGGAGATCACGGTCCTGCACCCCCACCCCTGACAACCAACCTACTGGCTGCCATTACTATATCCCCCTCCTTGAGCATCCCTGACCATTTTCTACAGAATGGCTGAGCAGAGTTTGCTTTTTGTATATACCCTTGGCAGGGCTGAGGATGAGCTGTAGGAAGAACTATTTCTGCTTCTGAAAGGGCATTTATTTCTAGTGCTCAGGAAGGTCGGCAACACCTTGGAAATTAGACCAGCAAACGATCAGAATTTCATACTCCATGCTGCTATAACAGCCTTTAACCCCTCTGGGGATCCTGGTGAGAGACCACCTCGGATCAAGCCACCAATCCCCCGGCACGACTAGATTTAACCAGCTTTCCTCACTCAGGTGGAGTCAACGCCCAGTCGAGCCGCTGGGAGTAGGGCGGGGGGGGGGGAAGACTGCTTCCCCCCCCCCACTCAAGGGATCGCCCGCCTGGACAGAGAACCGCCCACCACCCCCAAACCCGGGGTGGGCGGGTAGGGGGGGCGCTCAGTTCCCCTCGCGGTCCACCCAGCCAGCCCCCCCTCCTCCTCCTCCTCGGGACACCTTGTAGGCGCCGTAGTTGCTCTCCGGGTCGTTGAGCGGGACCCGGCGCTCGTCCACGAAAGCCAGGAGCCAGCGGGAAGGGGCGGCGGCCACGGCGGGCAGCTCCTGGGCCAGGATCCGCACCAGGCTGCCCCCGGACAGCCCCAGCGAGAAACGCCCACCAGGCCCGCCGGACTGGGCCTCCCGCTGGGCCACCAGCTGGGCCAGCGCCGAGCCCAGCTCCTGCGGCGAAGGGAAGACCGAGACTTGTGGAGGGGGCGAGGCGGCGGCGGCCGGGCCGCGCCGGGGCACCGAAGAACCGGGCATGGCGAGCGGCGGTGAGGAAGGAGCCGAGAGGGGGAACTGAAAGGCCTGGAAACGAAGCCGGGCGGACCCATGGTGGCGAAGGGAGCAGAGGCGGGCGGAAGCGAGGGCGGTAGTCAGGGTTTCGCGGGCGGAAGTTCAAGAGGGTGGAAGAGCAAGAGGAGGAGGAGGAGGAGCCAAAGAAGCCAGGAAGAGGCTCGGGGATCGGAACCGAGATGCCTCCGGAAGGGCGCAGGGAAGGCAACGGAGAGCCGATCCCACCCCAACATACCTGGGAGGAAACCCCCATAGAACTGGGTGGGACTGACTTCCGAGTAAGCACAGACCGAGTCGCCTTTATACAATAGAGCCCACCAGCGTTCTCGGTGGAAGCCGTTTCTAATCTGCTCCGAGCTAAGCGAGAACCACCCAGGGAAACACCAGTTTTCAAGTGTGTAGTCAGTGTGTGCACCTTGAAGACCGTCAAGTGTTATTTAGCCCGCACTTTTCGTAAACATAATGCCCTTCTGCAGATGCACGGAGCACCACGTTCTAGCCACGGTGGTGTTGGTTGTGGATGTGGGACATCAAAATCATCATCATCGAAGAACTGCTGAGCTGAAAGGGACCTTGAGTGTGGATCATCAAGTTCAACTCCTGAGTTAAGGAGACACTCTGGGGAATCAAACTCCCAACCTGTTACCTAAACCACTGAGCTTATACGGAGTGAGATACAGGAAAATGGCAGTTAGTTTTGACACTGGTCATAAACCAGCAAAGGGCTGGTTAGCATAAATATCACAACAAAGGTCAGCTACAGAAATCAGCTACCCTCCTAAGCTGTCCGTAGTTGAATAGTTTCAGTGGGTTCTAGCTGAAGTGCAAAACGACCTTTTTTACCTCTAGACCTGCGTGAAAAATATTTTGTTATATACTCAACAAAAGTGATCCAGACAAACCTGCATGGATGAACTGATTATATACAGTAATGAGATAGAAAGCACATCTTAAAGTTAGTCATGCTGCGATCAGTAGTAGGCATTCTTCAGGCTTGAGAGACTACAGTATGGTAATGTGCTCTGAATAGAGGTCTTGAAACAGCGTCTAGTGTGGCTGAGGCCAATTCAAGATAATCCCTTCCACACTGGAGACGAATACAATCTGTCCCCTGTCCAGCACCCTGATTTTGCTGGTTTCGGGACTGCCTCTTTGCCTTGGCCTGCTGGACAAGGGTCTCTTCAAATTGGGAGAGGCCATGATGAGCGTTCAGCCTGCCTCCAGGCTGAACGCTCCATGCTGGGATCAGTGACTAAATGTCTAGGCAATTTTAAGTGTTCTTTCATTAGTTTCTGAATATTATTGTTTCTAATGTCAGTTTTGGATCCGTTTATTCTTTTGCATAGAGACTGGCCCATTTCCATTAAGTAAAATCCTATGGGCAGCGTTGGCAAAACACATCACATAGAACAATGAGTAGGTATATGTTGCTGGTTGCATTCAGGGTTTCCTCTGTAAACATGGAGACACAGCTGGCATCCTAGTCTTGTTCCTGCATCAGTATCACTCTGTTGTTTCTGACAAGTAATCTTTTCAAGTTTCAGCAGCTGTCTGTATACAATTAGAAGCCTCCCAACCAGAGTCAAGGGAGGTGTCACTGACCCGGCAGCCTGTATATTGCTGATGTTTGGTTTTCACTGGGAACTGTAAGTTACAAGTGAGCTCTGTTATTTGGTCAGGGTTTGTGCTGTTGATCTGTTGTTGCTTTTCTTCATTTTGATGGGCTGATAGATTAGTCTGAGTAAAATGGCTTACTTAAATCCTCATGCAGATTTAACGTTTTACTGTTCAGCTGCCATTGGATACCATTCTGTGTTCCTTACTGTGAAAAAAAAGTTATCACCTGACAAGTTAATCCTTTTTCTAGTAAGACTTCTTTCGCTTTGTTTGGTGGGTTGTTATTGGTAAGTGTTTAAAAGTAAGAGCTTGCTCAGTTCAGATATTCCAATTGTAGGGGCAGTGCAGCAATTGGAATACTAGTACTGGCCAGATGCTTATGTAAATCCTAATTAATACTGCATCTACTATTTGGGGTTTCCTGCCATATACCCAAATTCTTTTCAGACGGCAGCAAGGTTCAGTTCCCATAAACTGCAGCTGCAGCCCCCTCCCAACCAGTATTTAACCTTTAATGAACATGCAAAAGCTCCACATATGTACACATAGAGGGTGTGCTGCTAAAGGCTGCAATTGTATGTCCTTGCCTGAATATGCTAGGACTAATTTGTGGGCCACTATGTATACTTAAAGACTCAAAAACCATAGATTTTTACATAAACTGAAATCAGAAAAAGCATGGTCTCTGCTATTAATGCTTTTGGAAGCACACTAGTCCAGTGGCTCTTAGGGTACAAATAATGGATTCCACAACTGAGCTGGTGGGAAAGGAATCTGTGCTCTGCTGGTGGGGGAGAAATCTACAATTTAGACAAGGTATTACCTGTATTTATGGAGGGATCACAGAGAAGCCATCTGAAATTAATTTTAAAACATTATGTTGCCTTTAAGATACTGTGGTTCACAGTTCTCATGGGAAAGAAACCCAGGAGTCTTCTACTTAGGTCTGAGATGCTGTACTTGAATCAAGTTAATCAAGTTCCGTGTTGTATTAAAACAGCCTTATTTTGGACATAACACTCCCTTCTTCATTATCGTTTTGAGGCAAGTAATTCCTTGTTACATCGCTTTAAATACCCTATGATGTGAATGGTAACAAATTTAATGAGGCATTGGGAACAGCTGAAATAACTTTTGTTACTGAACTAAGGGATCTTCCCTACATAGTAGATTACTGACTCTTGCAGAGAAGTGGCCACTAAAGATGGGGGCAGCCAGTGTTGTCATTGCGCCAATCGTGACAGTAGCTCAGCTGCTGTAGCCCCACCTCTGTGCTCGCCCAGTCACTCTGGCAAGGGGGCAGGAGGACAAGTCTCCTTGCTCAGCCCCAGAGTGGCTGGACGAGCGGAGAGGCAGGGTTGCAGCAGCCAATCTACTACCACAATTGGCATGGTGACAACAATGCCAGCCACATGCGCTGTGCAGTAAGTGGTCCAGTAGGATCTCAGGGTGGGAGATAATCAGGGCAGCCACCTGTGCTGGGGGCTTCGTATTTGTACATGAATGCAAAGCCTCCATCTCTAGTGGCCACCAATAAGCAAAGCAAAAAGCAATGTGTGCTGTTAATATATTGCCTTATAGTACTTGGAACACTCTTTGGGCTGTTTACAATTTAATTATGCAGGCTACACATTGCCCCCTTTGCTGGAGTGAGCAGGGTACTCAATTTACTGACCTTGGAAGGATGGAAGGCTAAGTGAACCGTGAGCTGGCTACCTGAGTCCAAGCTCAAACTCCAATCATAAGCAGCATATTCACTGCCGTTGTTGTTGTTGTTTAGTCGATTAGTTGTATCTGACTCTTCGTGACCCCATGGACCAGAGCACGCCAGGCCCTCCTGTCTTCCACTGCCTCCCGGAGTTGGGTCCAATTCATGTTGGTAGCTTTGATGACACTGCACAACCGTTTCATCCTCGGTCGTCCCCTTCTCCTCTTGCCTTCACACTTTCTGAACATCAGGGTCTTTTCCAGGCAGTCTTCCCTTCTCATGAGATGGCCAAAGTATTGGAGCCTCAACTTCAGAATCTGTCCTTCCAGTGAGCATTCAGGGTTGATTTCCTTCAAAATGGATAGGTTTATTTTCCTTGCAGTCCAGGGGACTCTCAAAAGTCTCCTCCAGCACCACAATTCAAAAACATCAATTCTTCGGTGGGTCAGCCTTCTTTATGGTCCACCTCTCACTTCCATACATCACTACTAGAAAAACTATAGCTTTGACTATGCAGACTTTGTCGGCAAGGTGATGTCTCTGCTTTTTATGATCCTGTCTAGGTTTGTCATCGCTTTCCTCCCAAGAAACAGGCATCTTTTGATTTAGTGGCTGCTGTCACCATCTGCAGTGACCATGGAGCCCAAGAAAGTAAAATCTGTCACTGCCTCCATATCTTTCCCTTCTATTTGCCAGGAGGTGATGGGAGCAGTGGCCATGATCTTAGTTTTTTGATGTTGAGCTTCAGATCATTTTTTGCACTCTACTCTTTCACCCTCATTACAAGGTTCTTTAATACCTCCTCACTTTCAGCCATCAGAGTGGTATCATCTGCATATCGGAGATTGTTGATATTTCTTCCGGCAATCTTAATTCCGGCTTGGGATTCCTCCAGTCCAGCCTTTCGCATGATGTATTCTGCATATAAGTTAAATAAGCAGGGGGACAATATACAGCCTTGTCATACTCCTTTCCCAATTTTGAACCAATCAGTTGTTCCATATCCAGTTCTAACTGTTACTTCCTGCCCCACGTATAGGTTTCTCAGGAGACAGGTAAGGTGGTCAGGCACTCCTATTTCTTTAAGGACTTGCCATAATTTGCTGTGGTCCACACAGTCAACGGCTTTTGCATAGTCAATGAAGCAGAAGTAGATGTTTTTCTGGAACTCTCTGGCTTTCTCCGTAATCCAGCGAATGTTAGCAATTTGGTCTCTAGTTCCTCTGCCCCTTGAAAATCCAGCTTGTACTTCTGGGAGTTCTTGCTCCACATACTGCTGAAGCCTGCTTTGGAGGATTTTGAGCATAACCTTGCTAGTGTGTGAAATGAGTGCAATTGTGTGGTAGTTGAAGCATTCTCTGGCACTGCCCTTCTTTGGGATTGGGATGTCGACTGATCTTTTCCAGTCCTCTGGCCACTGTTGAGTTTTCCAAATTTGCTGGCATATTGAGTGTAGCACCTTAACAGCGTCAACTTTTAAGATTTTAAATAGTTCAACTGGAATGCCATCACCTCCACTGGCCTTGTTGTTAGCTATGGTTTCTAAGGCCCACTTGACTTCACTCTTCAGAATGTCTGGTTCAAGGTCAGCAACCATCCTATCTGGGTTGTCTGAGATATCCAAATCTTTCTGGTATAATTCCTCTGTGTATTCTTGCCACCTCTTCTTGATGTCTTCTGCTTCTGTTAGGTCCCTACCATTTTTATCCTTTATCATGTCCATCTTTGTACAAAATGTTCCTTTATAGCTCTAATTTTCTTGAACAGATCTCTGGTTTTCCCCTATTATTTTCCTCTATTTCTTTGCACTGTTCATTTAAGAAGGCCCTCTTGTCTCTCCTTGCTGTTCTTTGGAAGCCTGCGTTCAATTTTCTGTAACTCTCCCTATCTCCCTTGCATTTTGTTTCCCTTCTCTTCTCTGCTATTTGTAAGGCCTCGTTGGACAGCCACTTTGCTTTCTTGCATTTCCTTTTCTTCGGGATTGTTTTTATTGCTGCCTCCTGTACAATGTTACGAGCCTCCATCCAAAGCTCTTCAGGCACTCTGTCCACCAAATCAAGTTCCTTAAATCTGTTCTTCACTTCCACTGTGTATTCATAAGGGATTTGGTTTAGATAATACCTCACTAGCCCAGTGGTTTTTCCTACTTTCTTCAGTTTAAGCTTGAATTTTGCTGTAAGAAGCTGATGATCAGAGCCACAATCAGCTCCAGGGTTTTGTTTGTTTGTTTGTTTTGTTTTTGCTGACTGTATAGAGCTTCTCCATTTTTGGCTGCAGAAAATATAATCAATCTGATTTCGGTATTGCCCATCTGGTGATTTCCATGTGTAGAGTCGCCTCTTGTGTTACTGGAAAATAATGTTTGTGATGGCCAGCTTGTTCTCTTGACAAATCTCTATTAAATTTTGCCCTGCTTCGTTCTGAACTCCAAGGCCAAACTTATCCATTGTTCCTTTTATCTCTTGACTCCCTACTTTAGCATTCCAGTCCCATATAATGAGAACATCTTTCTTTGGTGTCAGTTCTAGAAGGTGTTGTAAGTCTTCATAGAATTGGTCAATTTTAGCCTCTTCAGCATTGGTGGTTGGTGCATAAACTTGGATTACTGTGACGTTGAAAGGTCTGCCTTGGATTCATATTGAAATCATTCTATCATTTTTGAGATTGTATCCCATTACAGCTTTTCCCACTCTTTTGTTGACTGTGAGGGCTACTCCATCTCTTCTACAGGATTCTTGCCCACAATAGTAGATATGATAATCGTCTGAGTTGAATTTGCCCATTGCTGTCCATTTTAGTTCACTGATGCCCAGAATGTCAATGTTTATTCTTGCTATTTCCTGCTTGACCACATCCAGCTTACCAAGGTTCATAGATCTTACATTCCAGATTCCTATGCAGTATTTTTCTTTGCAGCATCAGATTTCCCTTTCACTTCCAGACACGTCCACAGCTGAGCGTCCTTTCGGCTTTGGCCCAACCACTATATTAGCTCTGGAGCTACTTTTACTTGTCCTCCGCTCTTCCTCAGTAGCATGTTGGACGCCTTCTGACCTGAGGGGCCCATCTTCCAGCATCATATCTTTTAGCCTTTTGTTTCTGTTCATGGGGTTTTCTTTGCAAAAATACTGAAGTGGCTTGCCAATTCCTGCTCCATGTGGATCATGTTTAGTCAGAACTCTCCTCTATGACCTGTCCGTCTTGGGTGTCCCTACACGGCATAACCCATAACTTCTCTGAATTACTCAAGCCCCTTCGCCACGACAAGGCAGCAATCCGTGAAGTACTATGGGTTAATGTAGTACTAACCAGTACTACAGGTTAACCACTGTTCCAATAGAAGGTGTAAGCAAGGCATAAAGCAGACTTAGTGTTCTGCTTGTTGTTGACTGGTGTAGGACCTCTGACAAGGCCATTTGTATATGTAAAAAACCTGTTTCAATAAAAATTCTCCACAGTAAGTATCAACATGGACTACTATCCTGAAGCATATACCCAGTAGCCTATGACTGAAGAATGACATCTACATGTGAATGAAATGATATGTAGTTTGAATATATTAAAGGTTCTCATTGGGGGGAAAAAAGAAAAGGAGAAAAAAGACACCACTAGATGTGCTTTAAAGGTGACTTTATTCTTTTTCATGAAACAAAGTTATATTTTGACAATAGTGACCCCAACTGAAAATGTAACTTTGCTTCAAATAACTGTTAATTAGTGCATGATTTCACTCAAATAATGAGTGAACTTTAGTATGAGTGAACTTTAGTATATACCTATGACTCCCCCCCCCCCCAAACAACTGGACTCAGTTAGCAATAGGTGCCTCTGTTGTAACTGAAGATTAATAAAACCACTACATTATAAATGTTAACCTGCTTTGTCTTATTCTGATGAGAACTTATGAAGGCACATTGTGGGGCTAATAAAAAAAGAGAGAAACACTGACTCATTTCTGAACAAAGTGTGGAGTCAGTAACACACCGTAACATTGTTCTGCACAAGTGCTGGTGGAAGTTCTTGATGCAAAGTTCCTTTTGCCCTCAAATAGGAAAAAGACTGGTTAAATTAAAATTCTCCACATCTAAAGTAGCCAAGGACACGTAAAGATGGGAACTGGAACAGTATAGTATGTTTTTAAAAAGAAAAGAAAAAAAAGAAAGAAGAATTGATTCAATGAAAATTCATCTCAATATTCCTATACACTATACTGCAGCAGTGATATAGTTCTTCCATACTGACATGATCACAAAGAACTGCAGGACCCAGAATCCTATTGTCCACCTATGTTTGTTTAAGGGAAATCATGTAAATCTTGGTGGGAAATTGATGCTTGTTAATGAAATGCTGGTTGTATTCTGGGTGTGTACATGATTGTGTGAGTGAGCCTATGTCCAGGGACGCAACGGACATCTTATTTATGAATGGCAGTCTGCCACCAAGACACATGATTCCCTTTACAGAAGCATAAATCAAAAATAGGATTCTGGCCAGCATCTTTGAATATATGGTCACTCCAAAGACTCAACACTCCCTTATATCCTCTTTAAAAAAGAAAGAAAGTTTACTGCCTACTCCAGCAGTTGTTGTAATGAAGAACTCTAGAGTTAGAAATGCCCTCAGTCACAGGAAATGAACACAAAAGGTATGTATGTTTCAAACAGGCTTTCATCAGTTGATGCATTTCCTCCACAGAGCAGGATGGATTAGCAAAATGAAACAATGTTGCCACACTTGGGTCCAGGGCTCTGGAGTTGTTTCTCGAGGTTCTGGATTGGCAACAAGTCATTATGCAAGAACATCACATTCGTGCCCAAGAATTGGCATTTATGCCGACATAAATACACAGAAGAGCATAAATCCATGACTTCCCCCATATGGACAAAACGTATGGAGCCAATTCATATTCTGTAGATGGGTAAAAACTTTCAAGCACCACCACACTTCTTCAGACAGACCATCAAAAGCAAAGCCATTTCCTTTGATGTTTCTCTGTGCAATTAAATATCCATTAAAAACACCCACAGTATTATACCAACATGAATCCTGTTTTTAAAACAACCACTTGTCCTGGCAGAAAAATAGGATGTTACATTTGGACAGTCAATTGGTTCCCTTAACGCACACACCTCCACCCCCAACACAGGAGCAGATTTCACAGTGATGGCAACTGAAGGACTTTAAATGTGTAAATTATGGACCTGGAAATTCCACCCCCCCAAAAAAAAAAAAATTAGAGGCTTCATCCATAGCAATTTTGCAGTTGCCTCAAAACAGTCAACCCACATGGCAGTGCTCTATGTGATCAATCTCAGTCACATCCATCACACGGAGGGTTTCAGAAGATATTCATGAAGGCCAGAAACTCTTCCTGTTTCATCTGGAGTCCCCAATGCAATAGTTACAGAGAAGAAAATATATAATTCTAACGGCTGAACGATAAAAAAGAGCTGCTCTCTTCACTCAGACAGTGGTTAACGTGATGTTTTGAAATGTGAAGGCTAAACTGCTCCCACTCCATAGCTGCTTTTTGTCCCTGTAGATAAAAGCCTTGCTTTGCTTATTTACCAAAGTTTGTATCTCTATCCAAGGCAAGGCCCTCCAATATCAGACTTCACCCGCAGCTTTGGAGGTTCAAAGAGAGACCTTTCCAGCCTGGATCCTCTCATATACACATTCATCCAGTGGTACATACTTGCCAAGTTTTATATCCAAGAAATATAACCGATCAGATGTCTGGTGGGGATTATAGCCTTCCCGTTGCAACCGGGTCTTCTGAATTTTGAAAGTGCCTATTGCAAAAAATGAAAACAAGAGACTAGGAAAAGTATCCACTTTTCAATAGAGAAAACAAGTGGCGAGACAAGAAAAATAGCTGTAACTGGAGTTGAAAGAAATCAATCAGATTGTAGGCTTTATTCTTATTTACTTTAAAAAGCAAATTACTTGCAGCACATACGGTGGACCCTCGACCTACAGAATTAATCCGTATTGAACAGTGTCCGTAGGTCAAAGTCTGTAGGTTGAAAATGCATTTCCCATAGGAATGCACTGAAAACCCATTAATCCATAACCCACCCAAGAAACACCTTCCCACACACAAAATTAAAATAAATTTTTAAAAATTACAAACTTTACCCCTTCCAGGGGTCCTCCACCACCGCCATTGCCGCTGCCAGAGGCCTCACAGAGCTCCCTCGCCACCGCCGACACAGGCTTTCCCAGGGTGGACCAGGCCTACCAGAGGAGGGCTTCCCCCGGTAAGCCTGGTCTACTGCCCGGGAAAGCCTGGGGAGTAGGCCGGGCCTACTGGGGGAAGCCCTCCCCTAATAGGCCCGGTCCACCCTGGGAAAGCCTGAGTTGTTGGTGGTGGGGGACCTCTGGAGGCCTTCCCCGCTGCCATGGGAGGCTTCTCGGAGGTCCCCCGCCACCACCGATCGTGCCTCCGGAGCACAATCGGCGGTGGGGGGGGGGACACCTCCCAGATGCCTCCCATGGCGGCAGAGAAGCTCTGGAAAGCATCCGGAGGCAAAATTTGAATTTGGCCCTTTCCCAGCCTCCCTATTCTGGTCCGTAGGCTGATTCTCCGGCTGCAAGTCGTTTGGAAATCTTGCGGCCAGAGAAGTACGTACATAGAAAAGTACGTAAGTGGAGCCATTCATAAGTTGAGACTCCACTGTAATTGAAAGGCATAATCACAGTTTAAAATTCAGCAAGATTCAGAGTAAGACTTTTCCAGACACACTGATAACTCATGAGACCAAAAAAAAAAAAAAAAAAAAATAGAGAGAGAGAGAGGCATTGCTGATATATAATAAATACATAATATATATATATATATAATAAATCCAATATAGAATATGTTCTGTTCTAGGCTGCAATTATACTGGCAAATATTACAGGATCTGGTGCAGAAGCAGAATGTGTGAATTTCAGCACAGCACTTTTTGCTTCAGATGCCTATTCCCCCCCCCCTTTTTTTTAAAGCTGGAGCAATTTGAACGATGTTTTCCCCATGTGATAACTTTTTTCCTTCTCCAAAAGGACAGGGAGCACAACTGTGGGCGATATGCTCGTGACCTACTAAGATGGGTGTTATGTTTTGGACAGTGGAAACACTGTGATCTTGCTTCTTTAGTTGCCTCAAGATACTTTTTAAATATTTTTTTAACAAACCAAGTTTAGCACTAGATCACTGCATTCATATGTCTGTTTAGTTCTAGATCAGTTTAGTTCTAGACAAAAGAAAAGATAAAAATCAATATGAAATAGAACAACTCTAGTGAATTACAGCAGAATACAGTAGTTCCTCAATGTGTATGTGTTTGCAAGTTATGGAGAACTTTGGGAAACTGTCCCATTTCCCTAATGCCATTCAACACTCTAAACAGCCCACCAGCTTTACAATGAACTATAAAAGATCTGGAGATCAGCAAAGGGTGGGATCAAATAAAAGAGCTCTGGTGCAGATCAAACTGCACTGGATTGAGAAGCCAGCATCGACACTGGCACTGAAATAATCCACCATCTCCGCGTGATCACCTAATCCAAATAGGAGCATAAAATGTGAATCAAGCCGCACTGCCAGTGTAGATTCTTGTTCTTGCAGATTCAAGAGGTGGTAACTGCAATGCTACACACACTTAATAGAAGTAGGTCACACTGAAAGGTGGCTGTTCTGAATAGATCTGTACAGGACTACACTGCGAAGTGTATGTTTAATCTCTAACTGTTGGCTGTGCCTTTCCTCTCTGGGTTAAAAGCAATCTGCATGCCCAGCTGCTCCTCCAGATGATACCTAAATTGCCCTCAGCTTTTTTGGTAAGGAGCATAATTTACTGAGTCCTATTGCCACTACATTTAGACAAAGGTAGTGGGACAGGAGTGAGCAAGTATACCTGTGAAAGCAAGTGCCTATAAGCTTTATTTAGATCAATCTTTAAGAGTTCAAACACAAAGCACAACAAAACGTCCAGGCTGCCTTGCAACAACAGTGGAGTTCTCTTGGAGTATAAACTAGCCATATGCCTTCAGCTAATACTTGCTACTTGGCAGTAAAAGATCAGACAGCTCCCCCTTCATTTCATTTCATTAAAGCAACCATTTGATACATTTAATTCTCTATCACGACACCTGTGTCATACATTGGTCTGCTTTGGTCATTTAGATCTGCTTTCAGCTCCCTTTTCTTTTTAAATGAGAGTTGCTGTTTCTCAGTTTTCCAAAGCAAAAGCAGGAGATTTCTGAGTCTATGCCAATCATGGAAAGGCTCTTAATTCCAACACAGGCAAGTGTGGGCAAGAATGCCAGCATGGTGAAGCAAACAGGCAGCTGCTTTGTGGGTACAGACAATGGATTCTTTAACAACAAACTTGATCAACAGCCTACTCGGAAACGGGTGCCTATTGAAGAAATCCACTCAGAACACATCCTGTTTCCCTCTAGAACAGAGGTTGTCAACCTCCAGTCCATGGCCTGAACTGGACCGCAAAGACAGACCTCCCGCCCCCCTGCACGCACTCCCCCCTGAGCACATGCGTGAAAGGGTGGGGGAGCGATGTCGTGTGCGCTGGCACACAAGAGTGTGCGTGTTCGTACACAAGAGCATGGGGGGGTTACCCCACCTTCCTCAGCTGGTCCGTGGTCCCAAAAGAGCTGGGGACTGCTGCTCTAGAAAGCAGAGTAACAGAATTTAGTGAAGTTTGTCCAGTTGCTTTATAATGAGTAGGTATGGATACTTAGTGAGAGAATGTGCATACTATTGCATATGCGTATGAGTCAATTCCCACAACCAGTCTCCGCTGGTTGGAATATACAAGCACCTAAGTAACTGTATTTGATTCCTATGAGGTCACCAAGACCCATGAGGGGTGAGTGGGGGTGTACGCCTTATTGGTTGCACTGGCCTGTCACTGGGATGTTCAATCTACTTATAGAAGGTATTGAAAAGAAGCAACTTCTACTGTGCCTTTATTTCAGCCTCAGTCTCCTAAGAAATTGGACATAAGATTCATGTGGGTGTGAGGACATTATTAACCAGTACAAGGTAATTATAGAATAAAATTATCACAAATTATCCACAGACAGCTTAAACATCTTCCTAAGCTGCATGACAAAAGAAAAAGCTCCTACTCATGTACCATTACCTGTGGTATCGACTTGTGGCAAGAGTCGAAGGAAGATGGGCCACGCGTAAGGAGGGAGCACTTTCCGCATCTCCAGATACAGCATGTTAGGGTTCAGTTTGGCTTCTGGATCAGCAACGGCTGCCATCCCTGCCTTGCCTTCCACTCCTAAAATGTGGAAAGAAGGCTTAAGTGGCAAGAAAGAGAGCAGACTCTGAAAAAGACATTTCACACAGCCAGGAGGGTTGTTAGTGTCTAACATTAAAATCCATAGTTGGAAAACTGATCCTTTTATTCAGGAGCTCAGGATATAGTCTTAGCTGTGGACATTATGTAAACATAGATAGGATTCTGGCCAACAGAAAGTGATGGAAAAGTAATGGATAAGGCAACCATTTGCCTTTATAGCAATATAATTAATTACTTTTCAAACAACAAGAGTAGTAAGAGTTAAATAATTATTAAAAAATCAAACTTTTGTGCTCAGATCTTGTTTGTTTGTTTTTTGTTCATTTGAATAGGACCCAAGGTGGCTTACAACAATGAAAGACAATATTTAGAGTTGAAAACAATGTGTGTATAACAGTGGTTAACATCTTTAAAAGGTGATATTTAAAAATTCTGAACAATGAATAAGGAGGCATCTTACATCAATTAACAGGCAATATTATAGAAAATATAAGTATACACAAATTTTAAAAGTCTTGAGCCAGGTTTGAATTTCAACAATTAATCTCTATGTTGCAGCTAGAGCAGTTACTTAGGATAGCTTGCACCTTCTTCCATTCTTGTGCATTGTCCTGCACAAGAAGACAGCTATAGAAACTTGGATGGATCACATAGAAGCAGGTACTCCATCTTGCCACCAGCTGTATCTTCAAGCATACCCTGTTTCTCTTCCTTGATCCTACCAGTCCCTACTCAGATGTCTGAGTAGTAGTTACTAAATTTGTAAGTACTCCTCCTCAAACAGTGGAACCTCTGCTAATAGTAGCCTGTCCTTGCATTACCATACATTTCTTTTAATTTAATTTATTTAAATGTAACACATACCATCGGTAGTCTATGGTAACTATTCAATCTGTTAAAATAAGGGAGATGCAGCCTCAGCCTGAGTACAGTGGAATGGTGAGGGGATTTATGGATAATAGCTATTGGGGAAAAAAAGGAGAAATGTATCACTGGAAATTGGATACTCACTCTGAAGTGCAAAATTCTCAGAACTGTCCTGATCTTGTGTGACAGTATCATTATGCACACCCTCGTAGACAGTTCCATTTTAAAAAGCATAAGCAGAGGAGACTGCAACATTTTATTGTTCCAGGAGACATTAGGGAGAGCTTTCTGAGCTGCAGCATCTCTGTTCAGGAATGCTTTCTCCTTAGAGGGTTGCCTGACACTGACACTAACCACATTTCAATGCTGTGTTCAAACACACTGATTCACTGAAATCTTCAGGAATTATGGATCATGGCTTCAGTAGGATGTGGAGGCATCTGTACTTAATGTTTTAATGCTTTAAATCAGTAGTCCCCAACTTTAGCGTGCGGAGGGGCGTGGGTATTGTTGTGAGTGGGTGGGTGGATGGGGCACCTGTGCATGCATGTGGGGTGGCCGTGTGTGTCCATGCCTGCGTGAGCAGTGTGTGTGTGTGTGTGTCCGTGCGTGTGGGGAGGCGTGCGGGTGGGAGATCTGTCTCGGCACCCCCGTCCTGCCATGGCCTGGTACTTGGCCACAGACCGGGGTTTGGAAATCAAATGGTTTTCAAGCACTGAACTACTCTGCTTATATTGCTTTTAATTGCTGTACTCCTCTCTGAGATCTCAAGATACAGGTCAGAATGTCCAAAACAAATAATAAGGAATACTGAATTCTGGAGCCCACTGCCAAATGTTCCACTTAGACAGCAATATCACATTGAATTGTACATAGCCTTATTTTAGGGTTCATACAGGCTGAGGTCTATTTCTGCCTGCTGAAGGACTCCTCCTGGTTGCTCTCACTGGCACAGCTGGGTTTTCTGGCAAATTTTTTTAGAGCAGAATACAACTGCCCTTTCTGCTGAGTCACTGAATAATAGTTGTCAACTTAAATGAAAGGTTCAGCGTCAAGAATTAAAGCCAACAAGAGGACACCAACTAACTTTTGACCGAAGAAAATGTTCTACCAGATGCCCGTCAACCGTTGTCTTATCCTCTCGGTTTCACTTTATTTTCCTGTTATAAATTGTATGCCACTTTTCACTCAAAAACTGATTCCCCAGATGAGCTGGAATAATTAAGATTCAGTACACAGGGCTGTTGGGCAGCAGGGCACTGTGCACACATAAAAATAAGGCAAACTCTCTGCCCTCAGGCTTTCAAAAGAAATGACCGAAGAGAAACAAGTAAACAGAGTGAAAAGAGAGGAAGAGAAGGAAAAGAATTTAGGCAGAGAGATGGATCATAAAGGGCATTCATATCCGCTGGGAAGCAGGCAGATAATCCTTTGTTGGTGTGCCTGCTGGGAGGATGGGTACAAGGACTCAGCAGTTGTCTGGCTTGTGAGAGAGGCCAGAGTGATCTTCCTGCTTCAGTCAATTTGTGCAATGGACAAGAGAAGCAGGAAAGGGGAAAGCAAGGTCACTTCAGCTGCATGGCTAAGACCAAGCTATCTGCCCACCCTTGCTGCATGGTGATTTTTGAGAGCTCACCCCTAATTGAGAAGAGGCTGGGGTGCAACTTGGGTGTGCAAATGTGCGTGTGACCAAGCATGCAAATGAGACATGCCCCAGCACCTCATCCATTAGCCAGTTAGCTGCAGCAAATTATACTTACATTATGCAATCACCAATAAAATTCTGGCCAATAAAAAGAACTTACAATCAGTAAGAGAATAAAATAAAATCAGACTATTAGGCTAATTTCCTGTACATGGAGATACCTTTGAAGACAGCCAATAGGTTCAAATGGTAGAAAATTTGGTGGCTAGGCCAATGATAAGTGCCTCCTTGGAATCAAATGATACTTGTTCTGTGCCAGCTACATTGTCTGCCATTAGCCATCCGGGTTCAATTCAAGGTGTTGGCTATTACTTCTAAAACTCTAGATGGGTTGAGGTACTCATGCCTACTGGACCACATTTATCTGTTGGAGCCCGTAGCTGCTGAGATCATTTGGGGCTGACCTTTTAAAGGTGGCTACTGTCAAATCTATCCAACTTGGATACGTCAGGAAGAGATTTTTGTGTTGCTGCCCTTATGTTCTGGAACTCCTTTTCTCAATTATTGTGAAATATGACACTTTTGCAACTATTCAGGAAGAGATATAAGGCAGAACTGACTCAGCTGGCTTTGGGGTATAACTAATTTTATCTGTATATCCACCATATTCATGGCAATGCATTTTATCCTTTTTAGACTGCTACATCTGTTGTATGTTCCAGTATGTTTTAATCATGGTGCATGGAATTCTGACTATCCCCATAACATGTAAATGAAACTGAAATGAAAGTAAAATAAAATAAATCTCAAAACATTCCTGTCAAAATGACAACTAAAATAGGGTGAGAGACCTTTTAAAAGTAACTTTTAAACATACTTTCCAAAAAGTTACTCAATGGGTAGAATCCTACTGCTGAATTATATTTATATGAGAGAAATTTTTAGGTGCTAGTGGCAAATTGCAGCTCATTAATAAGGCACCAGTTAAACCCTTGGGCCTGTTTCAGTTGGCTCACTCTTCTCTTTCATTAAGCCTACTTGCAGGGCCCCAGTTCCCAGGTCATGAAACAAGACATGCCTGCTTGCTAGTCCACCCACCCCCAATTCTACATCACAGAAGCAGGAGCTAGATTACCTGGCACCTCTACTCCATAAACTGCAACATCTGTCTTGCTGAGGATGTGGCTCAAGATTCCCTCAACCTCTGTAGTGGAGACATTTTCACCACGCCAACGGAATGTATCCCCACTCCGGTCTTTGAAGTACATGTAGCCAAGCTCATCCATCACTAGTACATCCCCTGTTTTGAAGCAAGAAGCAGAGCTCAGTCAGAACTGCCTGCATTTTATTCATTATTAATATTGTATCTTTTAACTGAGGGCAGAGCACCCGAGGACCAGAGTAAGGTCACCATGTTGCTCCCCTGCCCCAAACTGGCTGGATCAAGATAAAAATGATTTGGCAAATAGGAGAAAAGTGCATCACCTTTATGGTCCAAATAACTCACAGTGTTGTTAATGAACTAAACCTGTGGATTCATAGGAGGAAGACTACGACAGACGCGTGAAAATCTTTGCATATGCCCAATGTTTCCTTACTAACACAGCCATGCATGACTAATGGTTATTTTCTTACCTCTCCAATATAATTGGGGTTTATTATTCACAATTTATGTTAGACTTTCATTTTATGGCATTAAGCCACCCTGCTGATCCTAGCAGGTTGCATGTAAAATATAAGATACATGACAAACCATCTGCCAGGCTCATCCATACAACATAACTAAAAAGTGACATGCTTTTTCATCGGTCATGTTTGGGGGAGACATTATTTGGAAGCAGTACTATAGAAATGCTGGGCAAGAGGTTATTTCTTCCACTTGGTCATCATCCTTGTGGCTGTTCCCAGAGAAAAATTTCAGACACCTAGGACTGCCTTTAGCTGTCATGGGACTTAGGACAAAATCCTGTTCCATAAATTTACTGTGGCATAACCCAGATTGGGCACTGGAAAATATTAATTTTTGTTTGTTTGTCTATTTTCACAAGGTTAGAGCCACTGTGAAGGCGGCCCTGCTTCTTGTAGATGATTTATGGGCCTCCCTCAGGGTGGCCACCTGAGGTCCTCCTCACCTGTGATGCTCTGATGGATCGAGCAGATGACATTGGGGAAAGCTGCTCCGACAAGTAATTTATGTAACTTATGAAAAGCACCCTGTCTCCTTTTTAGGGTTCAAGGCTCCCTAGGGTTTCTTTTTGTCCCAGGTAAGTCTTTGGGAGCCTCAGGAGATGTGTGTTGGAGGGGGAGGGAGAGGTAATTAATAGCCAGACGTCTCATCCAGATTGCCATCACCAGGATCAGAACTGCTTCTGGAAATCTCATGGCATTTCTTTACTTATTAAATACCCCCCCAATCCTGAAGCTCCCAACTGCCTCCTTAGAGCAAAAGGAGCCCTAGGGAGCCTCAAAACTTGAGGGGGGGCAGAATAAGAAGCTTTCCATTAGATTATATTAAATATTTCCAGTTTCCAATCCAGAATATGTGGGCGTAAATATACACCAACAGGATGACATCATTTGGCTGAGCATCTCTTCTAGGCAACATCTTTATCTATCCAAGTACAACATGAAGTGCTCCTTGAAGAGTACCTGAAAGGTAGGCCTGATCCCCTTTCTGGAAAACATTGTAGGCTATCTTCTTGTTGGTTGCACTCTCGTTGACATAGCCATCAAACCTACGCAAGGGGTCCTCCTGGTTGATCCGGCCCACAAGCAGGCCTGGCTCTCCTGAAAAAGAGACAGATGAATTTCAGATGAATAACAAGTCATGAAGATATTCAGTGCTACAGTAGTTATAGTTAGCTGGATGCATTTTGTCTGCTTCTAAGCCCTTCGCTACCTCTGCCACATTCTAACAGAAAGGCTGAGAAACTGAAACTGTCATCTGTACTTGTGTTCAGGCCCTGGACTCTGTAAGATTTTTGCTGAATTTCCAATACATGAATCTTTGGCTAGTATCCTGTTGCATAGCTCTGCCTGAGCAATGGGAATGTCACTGTAAGCAGCTGACCGCCACTGATTAAGAATTCCCTATTTTGGTTTCTAGGTGTGCTCCTGTTTCACCACTTTGCAATCGAGTAACACACACCCTGAAATGAAAAATAGAACTCTTCAGTTGCAGCAATTCGCCTTTGAGGACATTATTCCTCTTATGCAGGCAGAACAACACAAAGATACTGCCACTATCTCAGTACACATCTGTGTCTTCCATGAGATACCCTCCACCTCTCTCTACCTCAAACTACATTTCAATCTGTGCAGAACATGTCCTGTGTAGGTTATACATACAGATATTTAATGCAACCTAGCAGGAACAATCCTGCATTTCTGGGGAAGGGTGGTGGCAGAGCATACATGAAAACTAGCAAGAGTACATAATTCTGAATGTTTTTGGCACATTTTGAGTCAAAAACGTGCAACATTTAGACAAACATAAAATCTACATGATCATTCCTCTACCAGTTCAGTAGCTCTACATCCTTTTTCTTCATGTCTTACCCATGTACCTTCTCTCCTGTCGCCTCTGTCATCTCTCTTAGGTCTCTTTTCAGCTTTTTCTTCTCACTGTTGCCTTCTTTTCCAACAGCCACTCACTGCCTTTTTACTCCTTTGCTCTTTTTCAAGCTTCTATGTCCCTCCCTCAGCCCCTCTGCATCTCACATGCATAGCCCACCTCTCCATAGCAATGGTCAAAGCTGCCTGCAGAAGTCTGAATAAAACTGTTTACAGTATGGAGGCAGGGGAAGTTTCCATAAGCAGATCTTTTATCTTCCAAAACAAAACACACACACACACCCCAAGTCCTTCACCTCACACCCGGTATTTATTCAATTCTACCAGTCTTTGTATTAACAGTGGAGGAAGAAACCCTACCCTAGAAGTCCCCAATTACCACCAACCAGTTCTAGGAACAGAGAAGATAACATTCAGGTCAAAAAGTCAGAAGTGCTCTAGTGAGACAGTAATTGAAAATGACATGACACAGAGATTACACTCCTGTATTATATAGTTCAGATACAAAACATGTGACATTCACAGTATATTTACCTGGACGGCAGGAGACAGCGAGCCCATTTGCATCTCGTATCAATTCCATAGTATCCTCATTAACTTTCACCAAGCGGACAGGATACACATTTGGCAAAATTCGGCTACAGAAACCACAGGCACCCACCTATTAATGGATGGAGCAAAGTTTAGAAGGGAAATGATGGCAATCACAAGTCATCTCTCACGATGGTTTCTAAATGTTAGCATGCATGCTTTTAACCACCAGACCAAAGGTTGAAGAACTTCCAGGATGTGCAGAATGTTGAAGTGTCCAGTGAAGTAAATAAGAACAAAAAGAAGACTAGAGAGCATGGAGAACTAGAAAATGCTAAAGCCAACAGCTCACAGTAACCTGAAGTAAGCAATTAAAGGGGAAATAACAGCTGTGGGTTTAAAAAAAAGCACCTGAATACCCTACTAACTCCAAAAACATACAGATAGGTTTGAGGAGGAAACAAAGGAAAAAGGATGAAATCTACAGCCGTAGTTCCCAAACTAGTGTCCCCAGGTGTTCTTTGACTAAAATTCCAACCACCAGCTGTGCTGGCCAGGATTTCTGGAAGTTGTAGTCCAAGAACATGGGGGAAGTCAAGGTTGAGAACCTCTGGTCTACAGGAATAAAATATTCAAGTTCAGGACAAGATCTCTCAGGCTACACAGAATAGCAGTGAAAGGTTACAAGAAGAAAAAAAGAGTGATGTTTTTATTACTTCTGAAGTTGACTTCACTTCCTGATAATGCGGCGATTACTCCTGCTTGAGGCCGATAGGAACCCTAAATAAGAGCATTCCTCTCCAGGAATATAGATGCACTGCCATATTCTGTTCTGGATCTCACTTGTAGCAATCTATAATTGAAGATGAATCATTGATAGAAGTCCCTACCAATCAATATTCAAAAGAATGAAACTGTAAGCTCCGATGTGGTCATAAGCAGAGAAGGCTAGGAGAAATGTGCAAACTGTCACATCTGTTAGTGACCTATTCTGGGAAGTGAGCTAACTGTTAAATCAATCACTTCTCCAGCTACTCACATCACTTCACCTTCCTTTCGCTGCATGCTTCTTGGCAACTTGCCCTGCCTTTGGGGCATCCATGAGGGAGGGTACTTACTCTGTTGCAAATGGATGGAGCTAGATGAAAAGAAAAGGCCACTGGAAGGAACGCTTAGATTTAGGGCAGGGAATTGTAGGTGGTTTAGAAAGAGGTCTCCCAGCTTACATGCTTTTAAAACTGAGAGTACAAGAAAGAGTCTGCAAAAATTACACCCAACAAGCCATCTGTAACAAGTTAGCTGGACACTCTCCTGTCTCCGTGCAACAAACAAATAAATAAACCCTTCAAAATATAAATTGCCATGGCAGCCCTTTCATGTACCTTTCCATCCAGATTGGCGATGCTGCAATTACATTCTGTAGCCCCATAAAATTCTCCAATCTGTTTAATTCGGAAGCGTTTGGTGAAGTCTTCCCATATGGTGGGCCTTAAGCCATTTCCTATGGCTAACCGCACTTGATGCTGTTTTTCGGCCTCCCGTACTGGCTGGTTCAACAGATACCTACAAATCTCCCCAATATACTGGACAATCTGGCAAAAGAAAGAGAAACTAGCTTTACCAAGTAATAACTTGGTAAAAGTTGGCAAGAATAGAACCAAGATGCAATATTTCCAGAATTTTTGAAGATGTAGTGGAAGGAAAATTACTTTTCTCTTTTGCTTTTATTTTTAAGAATTAGAGACAAACATTATCTGCATACCAAAAATACCTTCAGTATCTTGAAAGTTAAAGTCATTAATTATAAGCTAGAAGCAATGAAACTTTGCCACTCTAAACATTTTAGGTTAAAATCCTAGAATCTCCAATAAGGCAACAGACTATGATAACTGTAGTTTGAAACCTCTGGAGGGCTGAAGGTTCCCAACCCCTGATAAAAAATAAATTCGTCCATAAATTTCCTTGGTGTTAGTCATCAGAGTTTAAGCCAGATAATAAAAGCTACAGTTTTGGAAGGATCTGAACAGTTAACTAATTAATTTAAAGCAGCTTTCTGCCAGTGTCCTTTATTCAGCCCCAACTAACATGGACAGTGATGAGAAATCATGGAAATGAAATTCAAAACATCTGAAGGCATTCAAATTAGGAAAAGTTGATTTAAAGTGGAGGTGGAAAACTGTGGTCCTCCAGATGCTTTCAAACTACAATTCCCATTCGTTCTAGCAAAAACATGCAATGACAAACAATTATGAGAATTTTATTCAGCCCCAACTTAACATGGACAGTGATGAGAAATCATGGGAAATGAAATCCAAAATATCTGAAGGCATCCAAATTGGGAAAAGTTGATTTAAAGTGGAGGTGGAAAACTGTGGTCCTCCAGATGTTTTCAAACTACAATTCCCATTCACTCTAGCAAAACACGCAAAGACAAACAATTATGAGAATTTCGAGCCATAAACATTGGGAAGGACACTAATGTCTATGCTTGTTTTAAAGTGTTTCAAACAGTTTAAAACGATCCCTGATTTGTTTCTTGAAGGCTTTCACAACTGAAATCTGATGGTTGTTGTAGGTTTTTCGGGCTCCTGTCATCTGAAGATGCCAGCCACAGAGACTGGCGACACGTTAGAAAGAAAAACCTCCAGAACACAGCCAAATAACCTGAAAAACCTACAACAACGACCCCAGATTTATTAGGCAACAGCACTGTGTCTCTAACGCCTTTTTTTAAAAAAAGGAGTATTCTGCCTTCTCTCACAATCAGCAGGAAATCAGCTGTAGCAACTGAGCATGCATTTTAGCTTCCAAAAAAATCTATATAGTAGAAAGCATCAACACCAGTTGCCCTTAGATGACTGACACTGCTAAGGCAGCAAGAAACTAATACATATGCAGCTTTGGAATGCATCTGATAAAGTTTCATCGTAAAACCTTGGCATGGCAACTTCTGATTTTGTCCCTCTCTCACACTGGTAAAATAGTCTTCTTGAGCTTTCTGAGCTGTAGCTGTCTTGCCATGGAGACCCTCCCCCACATATGCTCCCACCTCCTAAAAACTGTGGTGCCTACAAGCAGAGTTCGGGGCTCTCCTTACTGTGCACTTGTATTTCACACAGTCATCCCAGAAGCGGCTGGCCGAAAATTTCTTCCTGATCACGACTGTCAGACCATGGATCACACACTGGCCAACACCCATAATATTTCCTAAGAGAAAGAGAAAAAAACGTGGTCAGTAAGGTGGGCTTCTCATGATTCCATGGCAATGTCTTTCAACAGCGAGTGCTACTGGCAACATTAAAGCCAGTTTCTAGATTGAAAAAAGAAGCAATAACTCCTGCCTACCTGCTGAGTGGTACAATGGCAAGCAATTATAGACTATGTCCTGGGGAGTCATTCTGTAGGCATAATAACCAAAGGCTGCTATACGAAAGTATCTACAAGGAAACAGAGAACATATGTACATGAAAGTGGGGGATATGATCCATCTTCCTTCTTTCAAGAGGAAAAATGACATATGAGAAAAGCATATTTTTTGCACAACCAAAAGTCAGATCACATGAACACACCTGTTACCCTGGTGATAATACTACATACACAGGTGACAATATGCAGCAACTGCCAATAGGATCCTACATTCCTGTTCTCCAATATATCTCAGAAGAAGCTGAATGAGAGGGGAAAAAACCCACATAATTTCACCTGGGGAAGCTCTGAATGAAAGCCTGGAGAGAGCCGGGGGGTCGCGTGGCCTAAGAGCTGCACATTGCACTCCAAGGCCATTTTTATGGCCTCCAGTTAACCTCTTGGAACCTCCGACCAGGGAAATAAGTTTTTAAAACATGATGATGATTTTAGTAAAGTGCAGCCTCCCTCTGCACCTTTAGAAAAATAGGAAATATAACTTTTACAGAACTGGAAATGGATTTCCAGCCTTTTCAGTTTTTGTCATTCCCCCCCCCTTTGGGAAGGGGCATTGGTGCTCACATGCTGGGTGCTCAATGTGGAAACAACCCCTTGAACCTGCCTGGTCCTGCGTTAGAAAATCCATCCATAAGCCTCATAAACGTCAACTGGTCAGGGAGGGATTGTTGTCCTTCTGAAATAGCCCTGTTTCAATAGATAAATCCTCTGTGCTTTTTAAAGGGGGATAATTTCTGCTAGAGTTATTTGCAGCTTTAATTTTATAAAAACACAGTATTCCACCTCCCATTGTGGTAAGAGCCCTTTAGAGCAGCCATTCTCAACCTTTTTTTGGCCATGGTCATAAATACAACGTGAAAGAAATATTGTCCGAATCAGGATTGCGTAAGTTGCATAACAAACTTTATAAGGTGGCTTGGGAAGAATTGTTTCCAGTCTGTGGAACGTGCCAGAGCATTCCAGGGGACCATATGGCCCCCATTAAGAACGGCTGCTTTAGAACTTATTCCTTTGCTTTTGAAAAAGAGAACTGCAAGTCACAGTCAAACCACTAGAAGAAGAACGCAAAAAAGTGCAGAGAACAACCATCAAGTGATTAAGGGCACAAACAATCCGTTACAAGAAAAGTGCAATGTTTGTAGTTGCTCTGAAATAAAATGAATAGAAGGGATCAGTCAGAATTGCATGGCATGGAGAAAGCAAATGGGTAGATGTTTTTCTTTGTCTTGTAATATTAGAACGCAAGGTCACCCACTGAAATACAGGGTAGGAGACTCGGGACAAATAAAAGCATAGTTAAACTGAAGACTTCAATACACAATGGCTTTTAAAGATGAACAGGCAGTGGAAGATAATGCTATCAAGGGATGCTAGCCAGGCTGGTTAGCTATTAATTCCATTATCACGAGGCAACAGAATTTTCAATAGCACTTAGTTGACCAACATAAGTCAGTGGTTGGAGGAGGCGAGCGTTACTCCCCTCGTGTCTTGCTTGAGAACTTCCCATCTGCATCTGGTTGGCTCCTGTGCAAACCAAATGCTAGGCCAGATAGATATTTAGTCTGAGTCAGTTCAGATCCTTTAATCTCATGCAGCTCTCTATCAAGCTTTCCCCCCTCCAGGCCTAAGTATACTTGTAGTTTATCGGTGAAGATTCTCAATCATCCAGATGAGGTTATCTGGAAGTTGAGTCATGGCAACTGGTCTTCTTTCTTGTTAGGCTAAATCATTTCGCTACTCATCCAAGTAGCTTCTTCAGTCCGAGAAGAGCTGGTAGGAGATCCCTGATATCCTCCATTCAGACCAAGGGAAAGTGAAACCAATGTGGAGGATATATCAGGGGTCTCCTCCCAACTCTCCTCAGACTAAATGCTACTTGGATGAGTAGCAAAACGATTCAGCCTAACAAGGAAGAAGTCCAGTTGCCAAGTCTCAACTTCCAGATATACTTGCAGTTCTTCCCTGCATCTTGACCCCTGGTCAGATCTCTTCCAACTTTTAGCCACTAGAAACATGGCCCATGTCTGTATATTCAAAGTAGTGTCATCACCAGAAATTCACAATGATCACCCATGACACAGTTTCCACACCTGGGGCCAGGGCAATGATTAATTGTTCCTAATTCCAAATAGGAAATCAAATGGGAAACAAACCCAAGGCTCTTTCTTTGTTTCCTATGTGGCTGGAGTGAAGTGCCAAAGTGAATGGGAAACTCTAAAAGATTGGCCTCTGGGCCATTATCTCACATATTAGGAGCTGGAGTGAAGATTGCCTCTGATTTCCTGGGCAATTACTCGGGATGCCACAAATCCTATCCTATCAGGAGCGACACATGCTGCCTTACAATACTCTGAACTTCCCTCACAGTGGCTCAAATTTACATTGTTTAAAGCTAACAATGTCATTAACTGCAGTGATTTTTTTCAGAAATTAAAAATTTCCAATACTCCCCAAAAGTCCCGAGGTTCCCCTAGGATACCTTTTGCCATAGGGAAACTGTTGGGACGGGGAAGTCTTTAATTACTGAAAATTACTGCCACCAATAAAAGCATCCCAGCATTCGCAATTTTCAAAAATTAAAGTCTCCCCTTCCCAAGGCCCTTGGCCCCCAATGGCTTCCTTGTGATGAAAGAGATCCCAGGGATCCTCAGGACCTTCAGGTGGGGTGGATCAGAACATTTTTACCTCTGAAAAAGCACCATGACTGATGACATCAACAGTTGTACGCAGAGTGAATTCTGGCAACAGGATTTCAATCAACAATTCTAAGAGGCAAAGAGAGAATAATAGATCTAACTCCTAGAAAACAGCTTTAAAGACAAGTGGCCACAGCCAAAACAGAGAAGCATCTCTCTAATATTTGTATACATGAAAAAAAGCTCCACAAATAAAAACGATCCTGGATATCAGCAGGGGAAGATCAATTTTCAAGAAGGGGTGCACTGATGCTCCTCACCTACTATGCACCACAATGGCAGCCTTCGGCATTCCAGTTGTACCAGAAGTATAGATGTAGAACAGCCGATCTAGAAAGGGAACATGGACATGGGACATGAATTAGAGGCTGGTCTTCTGGTCTTTGTTCTCAGTCAGCTTGATAATCCACCTGTCTTATAAGCAGGTTCTTTGAAAACACAGGGCAGAACAACAAGCAAAGGGCATGCCTCACCTCCCACAGTCCATAGCAATTGTTGTCAGGGGGAATTTTACTCTTTGAACCAAACACATGGCCCTAAACATATCATCCTCCACTTCTTCCTGGAACTAGGCCAGGTGCCTGACTGGGCTCTTAAGTCACATGAATCTGGCAGAAAGATCCCATGAAATGTGTGCCACAAGAAAGGGAAGGGGGTTGAATGTCTGGCATCCAGCCGGGTCCTGTAGGCAGATCTGTGGCTCACTCAAACCTTTGTAAGAAAACATACCATCTAATCCCTTGGCTGGAACTTGAGCTTGAGGAGATTTGGAGGCTTCAGCCAGAAGGGGATCCAAGTGCTTGGTGTTCGGAGGGATAGATTCAGGTCTGAAGTCTCCAGAACAGAACTTGACCATATTTTTCCCCAGCAAGCCATTCACTTCAGATATTGCTGCAACGTAACCATCAGTCTATCAGAAACAGTAAGCATTCAATGCATTGGGTTTTCAGAATTGTAGCTGGATGTGATTCCACACCACAGCTGGCAGGCACTGTACAGTATTTATTTTCAAAACAATTATCATTCTTAACTGTGAGATTTTCTTCAGTTTGTTACGCCATAAAAATAAATATCCAAAGCCATGCTACAGGTATTCAGTGAAAGATGAAAGCTCCTGTTCTAATACTGTACTTTTCCACACAGTGTCCCTCCCCAACCATTCCCTGCAAGCTCTTTTCACACTATACCTCTTAACAAAGCCACATTCGCTTCTCATATTTATTAAAAATATTACAGATTACGCCCCACACAGCAAAGCTACATACATCCAAGTCCTCTGGATGAAAACAGGATATTTCACTAAAACATTTGTACCTCATCTTCTGTATTAGAAATCCTTCTATATCAGTGGCTCTCAACCTTGGATAACACAGGTGTTCTTGAACTGCAACTCCCAGAAATATTCACTACCAGCCATGCTGGTCAGGGTTTCTGGGAAGTGCAGTCCAAGAAGACCTGGGTTACCCAAGGTTGGGAACCACTGATCTAGATGGCCAACATTACTACAAAAGTGCTGAATACAGAGGCTTTGTATTAGGACTAAATTACACAGATTGCTGAACTTATAATTAGAAGCTGACAACACAGTAGGCCTCTGAGATGCATTTGCAATCAAACTTGCAAATGAAACTTGCTAACCCCAAATAACCAATCACAAAACACAGCAATCTAATTTGCCAAATGTGGAAATAAAAAAAGCCTATGCTAAAATAAGCAAGTATATTTTACTACTTAAAAGAGCTCTGCTTCTAAATGTAGGGTGTCTTGTGTAGTTAGAACTACATAGTTTTTATGCACTGTATCTCGGAATTCCAACCTCCTAAAGCTTTTTTCAAGATGCTGAAATTATACAATAGCAATATAGATTTACTACTAAAATTGGTCCTGTTTTAAGAAATACTTTATGCCTTGAGAGCCATGCCTTGAGGTGGCCATTCTATGCCAACTCAATAAGCAGCAAAATAAACAGTAAGAACAAACTTATTTCAGTTCCACTAAAGATCTCCAGTTGAGCAATTAAGAAACCAATCCATTTTCCAGAATGTCCGCCTGATAAAATAATTCTCTTTTCAGAGTACTGGAGTTTTTACCTTCATATCAAATGAAGAACTGATTAAGACAAGAGCAGAAAACTTCAGTAGTTCTTTGGGGGGGATTTCTCACATTCTAAAATATACTAAGGTCACGCATTCCGGCACATTATGAAAATTCAATGGTATTTCAGCACAAGTATAAATCAACTATAGAATAAGGCATGCGGGGTGCATGCACCTTGGTTCAAAAGAAAAGTGTGCTTCCAGAAGGATAATTCTCAGTAAATACAAGGGTCACACACTCCATGCACTTTGTTTTATAGCAGAAAAAGCAACATTATTTTTAAGTACTGTAACCACACAACCAAATGCAATAGCTGACAGTAACAGAGGCTCCAAAAATAGTGTAGCTACTCTTGGCTAAAGGGGGAACAGCCCAATCAAAGCCATACCTGCTGAAAGCTCCCCACCAAAAATGATGGCTTTTGCTCCAGAGGTTTTCACGCAGTAAGTCAGTGAATCAAGGCGCAAGTTGAAGTTGATGAGGGCAGCTTCAATGCCCACTTTGGCCATCCCTAGCCAGAAGCCCACAAACTCAGGTCGACTCTCCATGAAGATAGCAACTACATCTCCAACACAAAAGCCCTGCTGGTAGAAGAAGTTGGCCACAGCATTGGAATATTCGTCCAAACGCTGGAATGTCCATCTGTCATCAGTTGCTTCATAGATCAAGGCTACTTTGTCTGGATGTCTGCGGACCACCTCCTGAAATATCTTGGGAATATTGCTCTTGGCTTTCCGGTGATAGTACAATTTATATTTTACCTGTATAAGTACTGACAGGCCTCTGTAATTAGGAAAGAAAAATCTCAGTTACTTTAGCATATAAGTTAATGCTACCAATATTTTTAAAAAAAGGACTGCAATATGCCAAGATATCACTTCAGCTGCTTCCCCATCATTCAAGAGATAGAGCCATTTTGTACATATTACTTTAATACAAAAGGTGATTAGATTATGCCAGACTAACCCCTGGGAATTATATCTAATCCACATGAAAACTATTAAATCTTGTGAAGTGGCAATCCAAATTCGACACCAAGAAAGGCAGTTTGCACAATTTTTCATATTTTGTACAACTTTTGTAATTTCCATCCTCCCACCATCACTTCATAGAATTTATTTAAGCTAAATTAGGGACAAGAAGCTAGGATATACACTACAGCCTCGTCTTAAATTTCTGAAAAACTCATTCTGCCACTTCTCTAGCACTGAATTTGCGTAATGCCTGATTAACATTAAGGGATTAAAACAAATGAATTATCCTGCCTTGTTTACTGGGAATCTCTCCTGTCATGGTGGAAGATACTCATCATGGGAGTTTGAAAATATAGCCTCCAGTTAGTCGGAAAGAAGAAAGCTACAGTTTGGTACCATTAGCCAAAATCCTATTGGACACTGATGAACATGCAAGAGGAATCACAGAAATCACCACTGCCCATTGCGGCTAACTGACAAGGTATGAGACACAGGCCACCAATTCGATGCAGCAACTTCAGCTCTGGTGCACATTAAACATCTGATAAGTAAGTTTCCAGCCAGGCAAGAAAAGGCAAGAAGAATGCTGTGGGTTCAAGCTAAACTTTAATGAAAGCGCAATTCAGCTAGCTTGTTTTGGAGAAGGAAAGCAGAGACAGGAGTGACACTATCTGCTTAGAAGCATGTATCAGCCCTCACTATGCTCTGCGAACAAATGTCCTGTCTTATTTAAAGGAAGCTAAACTCCTAACACTGTCCCTAAAATTCTTTCTCCACTGAGAGAACAACTACATTTAACAGTATACACAAACATGTATGAGCATTCAGATTTCTGTTTATACAGCTGTATGCAGAACCAAGAGAGAAAACAGAACTAAACAGTTCATATCTCTACATCAGACCTCATAGCCCGTCATGCATATAGCTGGATGTACATCCTTTATACCAACGTCGGCAATCTTCAGAGGTCCATGGTATGTCTCTCTACCTCCGAAAGCCAAACTTACTCTTATTTCCCTTAAAAATTCTTGTAAAAAAGGAGGATTAACTGAACCCCCCCCACCTGCATGAACCTTCTAGTGTCCAAAAATATGCACAAAACTGTTATGGATATGGGGATCTGCAGCAAGGGACCCTCCAAACATAGCAAAATTACTCTTCATGCCCATAAGAGAGCACAAGAAGACTTTATGAGAATAAAAAAGGTTTTTAAAAGATATTTTTAATTTTGGGGAGCTTCCTGGGGGAGGCTCCATGCACTTTGCAAAAAGTGAAGTGTGCTGCTTATATACCACCCCACAGCACTTAAAGCACTCTCTGGGCAGTTTACAATTTAAGTATGAAGGCTACACATTGCCTCCACTCCCTGGTAGCGAGCTGGGTACTCAGTTTACTGATCTCGGAAGGATGGAAGGCTGAGTCAACCTTGAGCCATCTACCTGAGCCTATCATGATCCAACTCAGGTTGTGAGCAGAGTCCTGACTGCAGTCCTAAGTTTAACTTCTGTGCCAGGAAGCCACCTGTGGGATACAATATATGTTGCCCACCCCTGCTTATACGTACAATTCAAAGCTGTTTGCATTTAGAACCAGAGTACAAGAGGAATTTATAGGTAATGGTGCAACTTCTGTATCGGAATTATTGCATTTTTCAAGAAGATATCTTATGATTACATAAGACTTCTTATAGAAAACACATTACACACATTCTGATGAATGCGCAAGACGAATCAGACAAGGAACAAAAAGGAGAGGAGGGAGAAAACACTTTGCAAGTTTAATGCTCTATTTTCAGCCTTCATTCTGTCTAGAAATAGAACGGAGCAAGCAAAAAGTAACCCACTCATGTAAGGATCTATGCCAGTGGTTCCCAACCTTGGGTCCCCAGTTGTTCTTGGATTACAACTCCTAGAAATCCTGGCCAACACAGCTAGTGGTGAAGGCTTCTGGGAGCTTTAGTCCAAGAACATCTGGAGACCCAAGGCTGGGAATGACTCATCTATGCCTTAGTCCTTCAGCATGTCTAAACCTGAAGCAAAGCTAAACATTATTTCAATTGCACGCTCTTCAGGAATTAGCAGAACAAGCATTCCAGTTCTAACAGGTGACACAAACACCAGAAATATTTGGTCCTGGGGGCAGGGGATCCAATCCTAAAGATGTTTATTCAAAAGTAAACCTCACAAAGTTCGATGACATTTTCTCTCATGTAGGCAATGCAATACAAACTAAATTCGATGCACACTGTCCTACTGTGTTCACTGGGGAGTCATGCCTAGAAATTATGCCACAGAATGCTGGCATAGCCTAATTAAAGTCTAAAATTAGACCTGAAGACAGCTTGATGTACAATGACCTGGAATTGGAGCCATATTGAAACAGTTCTTTGGCATCTGTAACTAGAGAATTCTTTAAAGAGAAAATTTCAAGCCAGAGCAGTTGGTTTTTCTGATTTTTGGAGTATTCAAAGATTTCCATTGTTATACACAATAATGCTTATTTTCCTTGTTGTTATACTGTCCAAACCCAAAAGAAAGATAATAAAGATGCTACAACAACCAGCTATGCTGTTCTTAAACATTCCATTTCTCCCAAATCCAGGAAACCAGCAAGGAGCTTCCTTTTCTTTTTGATCAAAGAGAAGTCTGGAAGATTCTTCAGAGAAATAAACCACTGACACAAAATCAGTGGCATCTTAAGAAACCACACATCCCCTCCTGACCGTGATTGTCCAAAGCAGGAGCCTTGAGGGAAGACAGACTGGGTTAATAATAGACAGTTGGCATTTTGTCAAAAGAGGCCGGCCTGCCATAGTGATCTTACCCCAAGCTCTGCCAGGAAAGGAACAGAAGAGCCTTTTCAAACATTTGCTGCACTTTCCATAGCTTTAAGGGGGCTTTATTCTCTGCGGTTATTTCTCACTCGCCATGCAATTGGAAGGAAGTGGAAATCCAGAGGGCAGTGACAGCCTCTACAAGAAGTGATGTGGTTTTTGTGAGAGCAGCAGCCCTGAATCCTTGGACAACAAAGGAACCTTAGGGCTGCAGAAAATAGGTACTGATTTCAGTTAAAGTGCAACAGGCAGATGAGAATGTCAGGGATCTATCTTACATTTCTCATCTCCAAGCCAGAAACCCATCTGTTTAGGAAATAGCACAACATCTTTACAAGAACATTAGCTATACACAGATCTAGTACTACTTCTCAGGCATGCATTAGTACCAAGGAGAAATGAGAAGCTGGTTTTGAAGATAGCCCCCATCACACTTTTTCCTTTGCTGCAGCATACAAACAAGGTTTCTCTCATTTTAAGTATGATATCTGTCCTCTGATACTGGACTAAGAACTTGAAAGCAGTTCAACCATTCACAGAATGTCATGGCTAAGCAGAAATCTGAACTCAGAAGACTTCTTAGTGGAATAGTTTTAGGATTCTACAATAAATGCATGCATTCACATGCACGCCACCTACAGGAATCCTGAGGGGAGAGGAGAGTTCTGATGCTAGGTTTTCCCTAGAGACTGGAAGAAAACTGGAAAAATTCAGAAAATATTTTCTCTCCTTCATACCTCTTAATTATTCCTGCGCCTTTCCCCATTGGAACAAAAGAAAGCAATTTTGAATGGACAAATGGCTGTCGGAGAAAAGGTTAAGAAACCTCCCCTCCCTCTTTCCCTCCCCACCCACTAATTGGTCCTACCTTCAACTCCTATAGTTGCTTTTCTCCTTAAAAAGGAAATGGAGAGAAAAAAATCACAGAAAGTATAGGTCACCTCAAGTCTGTGGCCTCAGCTACCTGGTATCTTAACAGTCAAATGGAATGTTATCACTAAAATGTTTGTCTACTTGTATCTATATATTTCAACTTCAACAGCCTTGAGTCAAGGGGAATGTTCACATATGTTTATGAATGCTGGAGTATTTTGCTTATTCAGCAGTTTTGCTGACTCTTTACAAGTCATTTATTATATTTCAAATGAGAACATAGTTCCTTTAGTGTAGATAAGCCATCTAATTCAATCATGTCCTCAGATAAACTAAGCTTCTGAAGGCTTGGTTCACTTACCTCATATGTACGCAGGACATAATAATCAGAAGATTTAGAACATTATAGCTTGACCTCATTTTGTACTTAGGGCAGCAACAAAGCCAATTTAGTATATGCTTTCACTCCACACTCATGTAGATGAACCAAACAAACTCCACATTTTTATGCAGGAGGGTGCATGCAAAAAGTATGCAACATTTTATAACCATGTTTTGTGTCCTGCTGGACAGGGGAGAGTTATATCCTACACCCCATTAAAGTTCCTACAAACATATCGATCATTTGGGGCAACAGTTTTATTATCCATGAAACCAAAAGAAAGAGAGAAAGTGAGTGAGTGAGAGTGAGTGAGTGAGTGAGTGAGTGAGTGAGAGAGAGAGAGAGAGAGAGAGAGAGAATATTTGGGCACTTTAGGAGATTGTACTTACAAAAGATCTCTTAAGGCTGTCTTAAAGAAGATCCGGAGGAACGTCCAGCCACCACTGCCAATGTAAATTCCCAGAGCCGCTGCAATGCTCCATGGCCAAGACACACCAAAAAAACGCATAATGCCAAGCGAGCCAAGTGAAGCAGTATAAACTTTGATCATGCGCATTCTGGAGGAGAAGACAGACTTCAATGTTAAAGATTAGCATTATTTGAAAACTTTTTCACCAAGAGTGTACAGTATTATGTTTTTCATACAGATAATAATCACAAGTTTAGAATTGACAATGATGAAAGGGAGTTCATCATCATCTTAGAACTGCAGAGCTCAAAGGGACCCTATGGATCATGCTGTCCAGCTCCTATCAAGGAGGCTCAGTGGGGAAGCAAACTCCCAACCTCTGGCTCTGCAACTAGATGACTAAATCACTGAGCTATCTAGCAGTACTTAACAGAAGAGACAGTGGAAAACTAAGATTATTTAGAAGCAGCAGAAGCTACCCAAATGCCAAGAAAGCTCTTGGAAGATAAATCAGGAGAACCTACACTATTTTATCACACCCTTACTGTAGATACTATAGAGCAGTGGTTCTTAATCTTTGTTACTCAGATGCTTTTGAACTGCAACTCCCAGAAACCCCAGTCAGGACAGCTGGTGGTGAAGGCTTCTGGGAGTTGCAGTCCAAAATTCCTGAGTAACCCAAGGTTAAGAACCAGTGCTATAGAGGACCATCTGGAAGCTTCAGGTCCTCCAGCCTGTGGCATCTCCTGGATGGTGAAATTACAGGTACAGTACTGTATATTACTATAAAGCTCCATCCCAGGAGTGGGCAAAATGCAAGCCTCCTGGCGTTGTTTGACAATCACGACTCCCAACATTCCTCAATGGTGGCTATTCTTGACGAGGGATGACCAAAACATCTGAAGGGCAAGACTTTACCCACCCTTGCTCAAGCATTTTCCTAGCAATTCAATGTGCTAAATTTAGTTGAAAAAATCCTGAAAACACTTGAATGCACATACAAAAGATACTGCTTTCTTCTATCATTAATAGCAAGGATGACCACTTAACGGTACTCTTTGCATACTAGTTTCACTCCTGATATACAGACAGGATTGCAAGAATTCCTGTAGTGGCCCCTGCTCAAGAATCTTCCACGTGCAAGCAGAAACCTAACAAAAAGGGCTACAGAACTTTTCTCCTCCTCGTCAAAGCTCAGTTACACAACCAATAATACATTTTAATCAAAACTCATACCCATCCCAAGCTTTCAAGACTGGAGAGACCACTCATTGAAAACACTGCGTATGCAAGGAGGGGTTTGAAATAAGAGAAGCCAGTTACATAAGGAAGGAGCAACTTGTTCCAGAAACAAGGGAACAGCATGCTAGAAGGCACAAAGACATGAGTGGCACAAAGCTACAAAGCACAACCAATGTGACATTTGCTAAAAGAGTTGGTACTTATTACTTTCAGGCAGTCTGGTTTTATGACTTGTAGACAAAAGCAAAAAAGGCTAACACATATTTTCAAGCATTTCAATCATCACTCAGGAAACATCTTCCACTCCTTTTTGGTAACTGTTTTCTTTTTTTAAAATCCAATGTTAAAGTCTTTTTAAAAATAAAATTACCTATCAGTTTCACCTTCAAAATAATATTCTACTTACTAACAGCATAAGGAAAGGACCAGCTGACTCACAAGGGTAGTTAATGCCCCTTTCCAATTCAGAAACAGAAACTGGAACTTCCCACTCAAATATAAATATGATTACAGTGCTAGTTTTTGGCGCTTAAGCTCTAGAAGTTCTTGTCTAGATTACATGAAGGAATGCTTTCTCACAGTGATGCTGAGATTATCCAGAAAGGTATTTTTCCAGTGTCCCTAAAACTCAGAGGTGAAAGAAGCTGTTACAAAGAAGAAAGATTCAGAGTTGTGTCTCCCTGTAGTGTATCTTGCAAGGGCACTCTTCTGCCATAAAATATGAATCTGTCTTGGAAAAACATCCAATTGAAGGTGATGGACTTACTTTAAAGTATGACACCTCTATTTATAGATTACTCTCTAGATGGTACTGTTTTTGTGAGTCTCTATCTTAGCTCTTCAGCTTCTATTTGTATTTGCATTTCTTGATTTTACATAGTGTTTTGAATATATTTTCAAAAGCCTTGAGAGCACTTGCTGGACTAAAAAGAAGGAGTGGGGTTTAGAAATAACTAGATATTTATAACCAACTCCTTTTCACAATAACATAGGCATAACTACATTACAACAGTAACTTAACAAGAGATTCATTCCCTGTGGTATAAGTGGGTTTTTTAATAGTTTTTTTAGTTATGGGACTGTGACCTCACAGAGACACTTCAACCACTTTACTGCAGAGAAAATAACAGTATTTAAAGAACATGATGGGGGGTGTAAGATCAGGAATAAGAGTTAACTCATTCCTGCTAGCAGGCACAGACTACTATATATCCTATAGCAGGGGTCCCCAACCCCCAGTCTGTGCCAGGCCATGACAGGACCAGGCCATGGAGACAGATTTCCTGCCGCCCGCATGCACTCCCCCCATGCACTCCCATGCACACACAAGTGCCCCGCCCACCCACAAGCACACCTCGCCCATCCGCACATATGTGTGAATGCGCCCTGCCCATCTGTGAGCACCCCTGCCCATCCGCGAACAAGCCCCGCCCCTCTGCGCACGGACCCTTCTCCCCCAATCGGTCTGCATTTCAAAAAAGGTTGGGGACCACTGTCCTATAGGACCACTAAATTCTATAAACGAGCCATGGAAAGACAAATTCACTGCCTATTTCACAACCCCTTAAAGTTACTCTTACAACTTGAAACCTATCTGAGAACGATTATTATTTTATGCTTTTCTAATTGTATATATACCAGATGTTTGTACTTACAGCTTGACTAGCTATGAAGCAATAAACAACTCAATATTACTTAAAGTTTTATTTTAAAACAGCACAGAAATTTGCTTCAATACAAATAGTGGACTACATTCTTTATTACAAGAAAGAAGTATCTCTACTGTATAAGACTAGCAGCAAACTGCATCTTATGTAACAAGCAAGATGTTGTTTGGTTACAAACAGTGCCATCCGATAGCTCAGAAAATCTTACCCCACATTTCAAATTCCATTGTATATTCTTAAAAGGAAGTTGCTAATCCTCAAAACTCCAGGAGAATATAATATTTGGAATATTTGCTCACAAGATTCTAAAGTCCATGGATGCTAGTTAAGTTTCTAATAATTTGAAAGTAAGACCTCAAAGGTTATACAAATACTGTATCTTTTCCTAATTCATTCAGACAAATAGGGATATTTACAGATCCCTCTGACCATTACAACTGGAGTGTAGAGATCTTAAACTAGTGATGTACAAAAACACTTCCAGGAGGTAGGGCCATCAATTTGCCACATGATCCAAACTGCCTTGTACTGGCTTTCTTCTTAGGAGATACTGTAACAGGTAATCTAAAACCACGGACCGGTTGAGCCTCTGAGGAAGGCAGGGCACCCCCCACACTAACGTGGGCGCGCATGCTCTCAGGTGCATATGTGTGCACTCTCAGGCACATGCACGAAGCGCTGACGTGAGTGCTCCCCCACCCCTCTGCACGTGCGCAGGAGCACCTACATACCCGCCCGTGCACCTGCTCACCCCTTCATGCCTATGTGAAGGGGTGGGGGAGCGCTCACGCCGGCACTAGCATGCGCATGCGTGCGCAAAGCAGCTATGGGGAGGGGAGTGCGGGGGGGGAGGAGGTCTGCCTCCGCAGCCCAGTCCGGCTCAGGCCGCAGACTGGCAGTTGACGACCTCTGTTCTAAAAGATCAGATAATAGCAATTCAATAGAGTGCACTCCCTTCGAAGAGTGTTTGAAAATTGCAGCTGTCCAAAATGCTGCTGCTGCCAAACTACAGACCAGGGCCAATTACAGGTAGCTTCTGGAATCCCACTGGTTACTGAATTGTTTCTGAACCAATTTCTAACTGCCAGTTATAGGATCCTATATGGCTTCAAACCAGGCTCACTGAAGGACCACATATACAAGCCTTCACAGTTTTAAGACTTTGGGGGAAGACTTTCTCTCAGTTTCACTGACCTATCAGACATGTCTGGTGAAGACTCACCAGAGGTGCTTTTCCATGGCTGTCCATAGGCTGTGGAACTCCCTTCCACAAGGGTTAAGGTCAGTCTCCTTCTTGCTATCTAACAGGCTTTCTATTCAGGCAGGCTTTTGGTCAATGATTGGCAGAACAGAAGGGAGTTTTGAACAGAGAGTGCTGTGGTGTTTTTTTCTTTCATAATTTCTATGTGTGCTTCTCTTTGTTGTCATTTTTCATTTTAAATTAGTTTAGGTTTTTATGGTCTTTTAACATTATTACAAGTTTAACTGCATTTTTTAGTATTTTAATTTGTCTTCCCTCTGCATTTGCTAGCCACCTTAGAACCTTGAAAACTGCAAAAAAGAAAAGAAAGATGTATTTTTGTTGTTTCCCTCACAGCAATCCAAGCTGAAATCTAATAGCTTCCACATCTGGGGCCCTGGTTACTGTGTCTTTCCACCAAGCCTCAAATGAAGTCAGTTCAAGTCAGTTCACACTGATGACACACATATGACACACCAAAAGCATCTCTAGCCTAGTATTTAAAACTTGAGGCAACAGATGAATGACTTTCAGCAACTAGGAGCGCCTTGCTCTGAATAATTCATGATGCCAATTGTTCTTTAGTTGTTAAGTCATGTCCGACTCTTTGTGACCCCATGGACCAGAGCATGCCAGGCCCTCCTGTCTTCCACTGCCTCCCGGAGTTTGGTCAAATTCATGTTGGTAGCTTCAGTGACACTGTCCAACCATCTCATCCTCTGTCGTTTCTCTTTGCAGCATCGGACTTTCCTTTCACTTCCAGGCACATCTGCAGCTGAGCGTCCTTTCGGCTTTGGCCCAACCAAATTGCCCTCTGCTCTTCCTCAGTAGCATGTTGGACGCCTTCCAACCTGAGGGGCCCATCTTCCAGTATCATATCTTTTAGCCTTTTGTTTCTGTTCATGGGGTTTTCTTGGCAAACATACTGGAGTGGCTTGCCAGTTCCTGCTCCAGGTGGATCGCGTTTAGTCAGAACTCTCCTTTATGACCTGTCCGTCTTGGGTGTCCCTGCACGGCATAGCCCATCGCTTCTCTGAATTACTCAAGCGCCTTTGCCACGACAAGGCAGCAATCCATGAAGGGGCATGATGCCAGGCTCCTAACTAATTAATGAAGATCAGGAGGGGGAAAATTCCAGTCAGATGCTCAAAAGATGCGAGATGAAGAAGGAACCCTCAGCATCATAGAACTTGCTACTCGGACAACCCAGAGAGGGCTGATGCTCTTCCAACTGCCACAGATGAAGATTCCAAAGCCAGGGCAAATAACCGCTCTAGTAGAACAAAGGTGAGGATCAATCCAACAGTAGAATATCATCTTCCTCTCAAGGAAAAGAAAAATTTGCAATAAGTCTAGTTCTTGGTGTTACATACAGCACTGATGGTACCTGTCTGTCATGGGTTTGGAGGGAAAGTTCCATCCTATGGGGAGTGGAAGGCGGGACATCAGGGAGGAGGGGCTGTACTGTATATATATTTGGAGCTTGTGTGGAGAAGTTTAGTTGGAGGAGTGGGAGTCTGTGTGTCAGACTGAGTACAACTGTGTGTCAGTTGGTACATACCTGATAGGTTCAGGTTTCTTTATAGGTAGCCAGAACTGATAGGTTCAGGGTCTGTGCTTTACTTTAAAGTGTTCTGTGTGAACCAAACTGTTGTATGTATGATTGAGACTAAGCCACGTTACAGTATCTTATTTACTTGATCTTTTTATTTACCCTGTTTGTTATTTAAATAAACCTTGTTCTTTTGTTTGTTAAAAATCCATTCCTGGTCTGTGTGACTTCTTATAGGGAATGGTTGGTGGCAGCATAATTAGAGTGTGGCATACTCCAGTAGGTCTGGGGTTGTCACACTTGGGGGGGGGGTATTTTTAAAAAATTCACAAAAAGTCATTCTGAGTGTCAAATCTGAGTTTTCCTGGCAAAGAATTGCCATATTGCAGTGCAATGTAACACATAACTGTATATGAAAAACAGTATTGTACCTTTTACTCAAGCCATTACATTCTGAAATGTAGACATAACAATGTGATGAACTTCTTAGTGTTGGACTTTGCCCAGAAAGACTTACAATCACATTTCTGCTTAGCTACAAAACTGAGTTTTCTAGGACCAAGCGTGAACCTACAGTATATCATATAGTTGCAATGTGGATAAAATAACATCTATGTTCCTTGAAGAAAGTACAGGACACAGATAGGCCTTTTATGACCTAGTGGATACTTGTCCTCCCTTCCCTTTGGTGAAATATTCTTCTCTTTGCCTCTATTTGCTAATCCAGAGTCTGCGCACACTAGCTTTTTATTCACAGTTGATAAATTTTCACCTATGGAGACTGGAAGAAAATACTTCATTTTAAGTACAAATTACTGAGCCCTAGTGTGATGTTTGCCCTCTACACCTGCTGCTGTTGCCCCCTTTCCAAATTCTTCTTGGGGCTGCCATTTGGGGATCCGGCTAGGCTGGGCATGTAGAGCCACGTGGGCGTGCACCCTAGCTGTCCCCAACCCCACCTCCCCACGCGCTTTAAGGTGAGGGCAAAGGGGAAACACAGCCTGACGGAGACGTGGTCTGCAGCGATGAGTGCGGGAGGAGCTGGGGGGAGAAGACTTTGGATGCCAATGGCCAAAGACTCTTCCCAGCGCTCGCTGGCTCGCTCTTTGGCTGCTGTCGCTTGACAGCGGCACAACGAGGGACAACTATGAGGAGTCACCTCTAGCCAAAACCTTCCCCTGTGGATATTTGTCCCTTGTTGGGACCTGCTCTGAAAAGAAAAGGGAGCGGAGGTGGTGTGGTGTGGTGGGGGTAGTCGTGCACTGTGGAGAGTGAGGAAGCCCAGCTGTCTACCACCCCTCCTTGCCAAGTTGTGCACTCGCCCGCTCTCTTCGCCTCTTGTTTCGGCAGAGCTCACCAGAAGCGGTACAGCATGTGGACTGGCTCCCTGGCTTCCTCCAGTGCTTCCAGGACCCACCTCTATCAGCAAGGCATGCGCGCATACACAAGGACCTGACCTGGCACTGCACTGTGTCAGGTCCTTGTAGGTATACACATTATGGGAAATAAAATGCCTGGGGGTAATGAGGACAGTCTCGCTGCCGTGACCATCCTCATTACCCCCTAGGATTTTCATTTTTACCCCAAATGAGGTACATTTGCCCATGTTCCCCGATCACTGCTCTAGAGGCATCTGAGAATACAGATCAGCTAAATCTCCACTTATTTGTGATCTCAAAACTGTCATCCTTTCATCATGCTTAATTTCAAAGTCCCAGCACGCTCTCTCAAAGGAAATAAGGAAAGATTCTGGGCAATCACCTTTCTTATATTGGGGAAATTTCTTTAGTTCAATTTTTGAGAGATTTCCCTCACTAGAATTGTTGTTATTACTATTATTGTTTTGAGCAGCAATTTCTAATCTTTTCATCTCTATTTGAAATTCCATTTGTTTTAATTCCATTTGTCTGCCTTAGCACTCTCCTTTTCTCTGACTTCTAGTTCCCTGAGCTCTAGCTCCTTAGCTTTCTCTTCAGCTCTGGCTTTTTCTCTAATTTCTACTTCCTTTAGTCTAGCCTCTTGCTCAACTTTGAGCTGTACAGTGGTGCCCCACATAGCAACGATAATCCGTTCCGGATAAATCGTCGCTATCCGGAATTGTCGCTATACGGGGCAAAAAACCCCCATAGGAACGCACTGAAACCCCTTCAATGCGTTCCTATGGGGGATAAACTCACCACTAAGTGGAAATCCTCCATACAGCCGCCATTTTCACCACCTCGGTAAGTGAGGAAACCACACAAAAACGCTGCGGGTGGCCATTTTTTCTTCCGGCAGCCATTTTGGAACCGCCAGTCAGCTGTTGGGGAAACATCACAATGCGAAGATCGGTAATCGAAACCCTTACCGATCATCGCAATGCGATGTTTACCCATTAAAAACATTGCAATGCGATCGCAAAAGTGATCGCAAAATCCGGATCGCTATGCAGATCCGTCATTAAACGGGGCACACGTTATGCGAGGCACCACTGTAGTTCCTTAAGCCTGAATTCCTGTTCCAATTTTCATTTTTCAGAACCTTGGGAGCTTAGATCCTTTGTCTCTCTGAGGCATTTTCATCAGTTTCCTCCTGTTCCTCAGTTTCCTCCTGTTCCACTGGAGCTAGAAGGTCTCCATTTCCCTCCACTTCCTGAGGTAAACTCTTAGCCTCATGACTTCCCTTTTGGCTACATTTGGGTGGCATGTTTACGTCTGAGTTAATTAGTATTGAGTGTAAATACAGATTTTTTAAAAAGGACCTGTCTTGTTGCTTTTAATTCCACTAACTGTTGTTGCTTCCCTCAACAGCTGTTGCTTCCCTCAACATACTCCAGCTAACCACCTTAGTTACTGAGTCTATGTTTGAGCTATTCTTGTTCTCAGACACCAAAATAATTTTATTTCTCAAGCCTCTGCTTGGATTTTTCTATCCCCTCAGATTTGCTCTGACCTCTGGCTTCCACTTTTATCCACAAGAGCTGCCTTAACTCTCAGAGCCTTGGATTTGCGACAAGGTCTCTCAAATTCTGAGGTAAATAAAAGGAATTTTTCTTTCAGAGTTGTTCCCTGTCTTTCATTCCCTCAAATCTGGGATCAGAAGCCCTGCCACTAAGCTTTTCCACAAAAGCTCTAGCAGGTCACCCAGTTCTTCAACACAGACCACTGACTAAAAAGGTACCCAAGACTCAAAAAAATTCACTTTCAAACTCTGGCTTGACTGGATTTTTTGTATCCCGCCAATGGACACCAATTGTGATGTTCACCCTCATGGCCTCTGCTTGTCTTCCCAAACACAGAGCTCACAAAGGCAAACCAAAATCTCTTAACATACTGCCACTAGTTGATCTCCTTATCAACGTACTTTACTTAGGAAAGATGAAGATCCATTCAGTAGTGACTTATTAATAAAAGATGGTTTATTGATTACAGATGGTTTCTAGGATAATTCATATGAATATTTTCACTTTCACCAAGCATCACTATTAATCTTCTATATTAAATATCACAGGTTACTAATCACTCCTCAGACTAATCACTCCTCAGCTCCCCAAACTATCCTTCTCTCAGATTCCTCAGACTCTGACTCCTCTGACTTAACTCTTCCTCTCAGGCTCCGCCTCTTAACCACATTAGCATAGAATATGAGTAATACATGAATTACCTAACAAAAGGTGAATGCTACACCTAGCAAAGGCTTTTAAATTGTACCATAATCCAACTATGAATCCTATTTAAAGATCAGATACACAAAGTCTCCTCACCCACATAAAAATATACTAAAACTTGGGGATACCTAGCAAGATTTACTGGCAGCTAGTTCCAAAGAAGCAGAAGAAAGTGCTTTTTCCATACAGAACAGGAAAGCAGCTAGAAAAAGGCAATGACAGGCTCTGCTCCAGCTAGATTTACTCCTTCCCTCAAAATGCCATTCACTCCTTCCTCCATAGAGAAGAGAAGGGCTAAGTGCACAATTGTCATTCTTGATAGAACAGAAGGACAAACCTTTGGAATTTGGAAGGATGACTGGAAGAGGCAGTTTCTAAGCAAGATGAAGAGATTGGTACAAGAAAGAAGCAAGATAATCAGGAATTATTCTGTCTTTTCAGCTCTGCAGCTAACTCCAAGCCTTCTCTATAGACAGCATTTCTGCATCACAAGAACAAAAGCAGTTATCCCAGGTTCAGTACAGGAAATATGTCACCCTCCCAATATTATTGGCCTGCAGTCACCATCATCCCTCGCCAATGGTGAAGGATATAAGCAGCAGTTCCACAGTATCTGAATTATCCCATGCCCCCTACCCTTGCTCTACTGAGAGCAGAGGAAAATTAAAAGGACCTTTGTAAACAAGGAATTGTGCAACTGCCCCAAACAGACATGTAATAGCAGTCACTTACTGAAAGGGACAGAGGCAACATGTGCTGCCCCAGCATTTCTTCACAGGAGGTGTATGGTCTTCCTGCTGCACATAACAAACCACAAGACTTATGAAGCCTGTTCATCATTACTGATGTTTTCCTGATGATGAGGGAAGAAATGATACTGCCAAATACAGATCTGAGTGTAGCGCAAGTAATTATAAGGCTCTGAATAGGGAGATGAAGGACTGTGGGGCACAGGTAGTGTTATGACACCTTTCTGTTCATGGTTGTGGCCTAAGAAAAGGAAGAATAATACTGTATTGTCTATACAGATGGTGATGTTTTTTGGAAAAGATTTAGATTCTTCAACTTTGGTCTACCCTTCTGTGATGAACTGCTGGCAGGAGACGAGTTGTGGCTCCCAAGGATGGGGGGAAATGTGTTTGGCAGAAAATGCAAAGATCTGCTCAAAGGGACTTTAAACTAAAAGGAACTGGGTACAGGGCTGGAAATCCCAAGTGACAGCTTAATGACACAGAGTGCAGGAGGATGAATGACATCCATCCACCCACTCCCTATTATGCTGGAAGAACTAGTAAGATCATAGCCAGGGTGCACAAACTCATTGTTTACATATGTATTCTAATGGACAGAGCAGAGGAAATAAACAGGACAAACTAGAGCTTTTGATACCCCAAAGCTAGTATGATTTACAAGGCATTACAGAAATACAGTACAGTAGAAGGAGTTGCAGTGACTTCAACAAAAGGATTGAACAATATATTTTATTGAGTTATGCATGTGAGGAAATTCATCAATTTTAATAGGAAGGATAAGTTTAAAAGGAAGGATAATTGTAATAAGGATAGAAGAACATGCACAGGAAATGGAACAGGGTCAAACTTCTGAAGACGAGTATAGATGACTAATCAATGCTTATACAATGCCAAGAGAACTAATGCTCATAATGAGCATAGGTTAGTGAGGATAACAATAAAATAAAAACCTTGTGGCATTTGCCCCGTGGCCCCTGCTTGTTTCACCAGACACAGAACTCACAAAGGTATCACAACATGCCCTTTGACACGCTGTCACCAGTTGATCTCTTTATCAACTTATATTTCTTATGAAAGGCTAAGGTCCATCTGGTACTGAACTTCTAAACAGAAACAGGTTTATTGATTGCAAGTTATTTCAGGAATAATTCTTTAGCACACTATTAAAGTTATACCAAGCTTCAGTATTTTACTTTAATCTCTTCTATCTTAATTAATGCAGGTCACACTCTGATTAATCACTCCTTCAACACACTCTGACTCAAACCCCCAAACTCCTCCTCTCTTCTCTGTCTCTCTCTCTGACTGAACGCCTTCTCCTCCAGGCTCTGCCTCTTAGCAACCCCCTTGGCCCTGCCTCACAACCACATTAACATACAACTTATGAATAATGCATAACTTAGGGTGGACACCACAAATGCCATGAGAACTAACACTCATAATGAGCATAGGTTAGTGAGAATAACAATAAACTAAAATAAAAACCTGGAGATTTGAGCTACGTTCAGAGCAAAAAGAACAAGGAACTATCAGTTCCTTGACAGGCCCAGTCGGCAACAGAAAGAAGGCAGAAATAATTCTTCCTCAGTCCACTCTAACAAGAGAAGATATTCTTGTAACAGAAGCCACTAAAAAGGTATCCTGGAAGCATGCTAATAAAAAACAATAAATAAATCTTTAAGGTTTGACAAGATGCATTTTAGGGTTGTTCAATACAAATGCAATTTAAGAATATATTTCTTCAAAATTCTAGAGAATAAGTGAAGCAACAGGAAGCTGGAGGCAAGCAAATATTGTCCCTGTCTTCAGAAACAGGGAGGATCCAAGGACAACCACCAACTAGTCAGCTTGTCATCAATATCTAGAAAGATTTTAGAATAAATAGCTAAGCAATCAATCTGTGGAAGTGGATTGCCATGGCTTTAAAAAAAAGGTAGATTTAAGAATAAGTCATGTCAGATTAGCGTTATCTATTTTTTAAAAAGAACACATAAGCTACTAGAGGAGGAGAATGGTTCTGGATAAACTGTAGTTTGTGCTTTTGGCAAGGGTTTTAACAAAGTCCCTTATCATGTTTTTGCTAGCAAGCTAAGTAAAATGTGGAGTTCACAATGATACTGTCAGGTCCTCTTATCAGGAAAAAGGCAGCCTATAAAACAAACAAACAGACTGATATCTGGTATCATCAAAATTCCTTATTGACCTGGTGAGGTAGTAAGTAGAGTGCAATGGGATTCTATCCTGGGCCTAACTTTACTGAATGTTATTAATGGTGTTAGAAGAGCCTCATGGTGCAGTGTTTAAACTGCAGTCAAAACTCTCCTCATGAACTCAGGTTCAATTCCAGGTAGCCAGTTCAAGTCTTCTATTCTTCCAAGGTCAATAAATCGAGTACCCAGCTCATTGGGGGGGCAATGTGTGGCCTGCATAATTAAATTGTATACTGCCCAGAGAGTGCTTTAAGTGCTATGGAGCATTATATAAGCATCACACTTTTTATTAGTGTTTTATTAGTAATATTAATAGTGGAGACACGCAGCAAAAAGAAAGAGGAAAATGTCAGTGATGTACAACAAATCAGTTGCCTAAATATCGAAACAGTAACACCTGGCTTGACAGCAGTACCTATGAAACGGACTTAAGAGTTTTAATGGACCGCAGACTAAATATAAGCCAAAAGGCAATGTAGGGACTAAAAAAAGTTGACATAATTCCAGGTTGTAGCCAAAGAATTACAACGTTTACATCATGAGAAGTAATTGTGCTGTTCTGTTCTGCCTTGGTCAGGCCTTACATGGAGCAAAGTGTTCAGTTGTGGACACACATTTAAAAGGTCTACTTGTTGACAAAACATGCCCAGAAAAGGGTAACAAAAATGGGAAAGGGTTCTATGAGGCAAGGTAAAAAGAGCTGAGTATGTTTAGCCTTGGACAAAGATCATTAAGAGGTTGTATAACTATCATCTTCAAATACTGAAAGGACCATTATGTGTAGATAATGGAGAAAATGTGTTTCCTGTTGTTTTCAGATTTGAATTGCAAAAAAATTCTGAGATTAAACTTCTTTATAGAGGAGTGAACTGCCTGAGAAGACGGCAGTATGAGCTGGATGGCCAACTATCAGCAGTGAATCTCCTGCATCAGGAGAGAATCGGACGAGGGGGCTTCAAAGAATCTTTCTAATTCTATGCTTCTGAGAATTGGTGGTAACTTCACTTTGGAAAAAGATTTCAACATTTCATATAAAGCAGTTATTCAATAGTTACTAGACACAACAGAACACCATGGACCTGCCCTATTCAAAGGCAGAATCCTTCTGATTAACAGATGCTATAATCAGACTATGGAGAATAATTGCTTTCCTCTCCGTTTATAAGTTTTCCAGAACTTTCCAGTGTTCACACCACTGTTGACAGAATGCTGGACCAGATGGACTTTTGGTTCAATCCAGCAAAGCTCTTGATTTCTTAATAAAACATTCAGATCATTTCCAAAATAATCTAGGCTTTTTCCAGTTGTCATTATTCAACCAATTATCACACTGACACCCATATTCCAATATGTTTCTGCCAACAGAGACACTTGCAGCAGAATCAGATCCAGCGCCCGTTACAACTCAGGTGTATCATGCCCACTTTTTTGTCAGCATCATACTTTAAGAAAGCATGAGAAAGTGGAGACAGACCCAGAGAACACTTACGATAGTGATGCAAACAATGAAGAATTCAGAATCATGGCATCTAAGGAAAGGCTGGTGGAATCAAGTTTGTTTAGCTTAAAGAAAATAAGACTGAAGTACAGTAGTAGTATCAGTTTGCAAGTATACAGAGGGCAATAAAAATGACATGGAGCTATTCTCCCAAGCTACATAGGAAGGACAAGAATCAAGAAGAGGCAGAGCAGATTTAGGTAAGGTAAGAGAAAATGGTTTTGAAAACAAATGGGGAGAGACAATAAAACTGGTTACTTGGGAGCTGTGGAATCATATCCTGGAGCCTTTCCTTTCTTTTTTTTTTTTTTGGACAGGAATCTCTACTAGAGACCCAGGAGGTATTGTAGTCATTTTCTAGTTGCTTCTGGGAATATAATTACCCCAAGCCTAAACAGGCACCAACCTGCTTCTTATGATTCACCACAAAAATAGACAAAAAATGTTCTACTATTAAGAAAGCTTACCATGTATATACAGCCTCAGAGTATGCTAAAGCAATGCAAGCAGCCTAAAGTCTCACTGCTCTGAAAGCTTCCACCTTCTGTGCCATCAAACTAGCATGCTATCACATTTCTCAAAAGAGTGCCACTTTGAGCTAGCAGTTAGACTGCACGGAAGCCCAACATGTGAAAACATTTCCCTGCCAAAGGACTAAGCTACTGCCTCACAGCAAATAATGTACCAGTTGGTCTATTCCTTTGGAGCAGCACTCCTACAATGATACCCTACCTCACCCTAAATATTACTTTTCCTTTCCATGGACTCTCAAACATGAAACTACTGTATACCAACAAGCTAGCAAATCAATATTTTCCCAATATTGCCAACTGATTGCAAAAATGAAAAACTCAACAAAGCCTACTACTGTTATTAAATACAAAAGCAACGAAACTTCTAATTTTTGTCTTATAGGAGCAAGAGCTGCCAAATGTCAAGGTTAAAAGAAGCAGTTTGGCTTGCTCCTGTGTCTTTTACAGCAGCCTAGGATACAGGGGTGGATAGTTGCTAAGGTACAGCTACACTAGCAGCAGGGAATCAGCTAGGAATAGCCAGGCTTGATTAGAAGGATCTAATCAAGCTTGACCATTTACACAGAAATGGCTCATGCCAATATTATGAAGTGGCTTAATAGTTAAGCCACTTCAGGATATTGGCAAATTAATCATTTCTCCTGCTCAGAAGAGGGCAGGGAAAGTGACATTTTTGACTGTGCATGGATTATTGATTATGAAATCATTTCTTTCCTTTCTCTTAAAGGGCCAGTCAAAAAAAAAAAAAAAAAAAAAACACCACCTGCAGCCAAAGCCATAATTGTGTATTCAACTGAGGGTAGTTTCTCGACTGGCCCTTTAAGATAAGGCGAACTTTTTTAAAAAAATTAATAACTAATGTAGCACATCAGTGATAGTCTACATACAAATTCTTTTCACTTCCTCTGCTAAATGATTAATTTGCCAATATTCTAAAGTGGCTTGTTTATTAAGACAATCCAGGATACTGGCAAAGCAATGATTTGGAGTTGCTTCAGCAATCACATGTGCTGGAATGATCCAACCCAGAGTGATGCTACTCACACCAGAAAAGTAGACACCTCATGACAGGGGTCAGAAAAGTGTGGGTAGCCACGCTCTGGGGGCAAACTAGTGCACTCTAGCAATGATGTTTGATCCCCACCTTTAAGGGCACAACAGCCCATCCTTGCAACACAACAAACAGTGGGTGAAACAGCCAAGGTAGCCAGCCTCTAAATTCCCCTCATGAAGCTATGATTAAATATACAGTATATGTACTAAAGACTACGCCTTTTAGGAACCGTCCCTTAAAAAAAAAAAGTTACAGCAGCTACTCAAGAAATTGGCAACCCTACACAAGTCTTTCCAAAGCTATTCAGGCACAGGAGGCTTGCGATAAGGGGGAGATACATCCCCGCAACCTTGTGAGGGGAGTTCCTCTCTCCCCCCCCCCATTCTCAATCTGCAGGTGACTGCCCAGATCCCTTCCTCTCAGGGACCTGCCATCCTCATCAATGGCAAAGCAACCCCTCAGACCCGCTAGTATCCTCTTCTTACCTCTGTTTTGGCGCCAACCGGCTTCTGTGACCACCATTACATCTCCACGCTCGCAGGAGTTCAAAAATATGCCCCCCTCGGCTCCATTGAAAACGGCGGACCTCTCCGTGCCGACGCCGAGGCCCCCTCCCTTCAGTGCCGTTGCCAGAGCATTGGCATTCTCTCCCCCCCTCCTTCTCTACGCGTTACCAAGGCAATGCCACGCCACAGCGACTTCCATCTCCCTCCTTTCCCCCCCCCCCCCGTTGTTGCCAAGGCAGCACCACTTCCACCCCTCCACACACCCCCGTCCGGGTCAAACACTCCTTTCGTACCTCGCGCTTCGCCGCCAGGCTCCTGCGCCTCCTTCGCTGTCCCTCGGCTTCTACAGCGGCGCCTCAGAACGCGCCCCGCTTCTCCTCACGGGACAGCGGCAGGGAGGCGGAGCCCAAGGAGGAAACCAGCCCTTGAAGGGGACCAAAGGCATAGAGAGGAAGGGGATAGAAGGGCAGAGAGTGCCGCGCAAAGAGTGGAGGGCTGGGGAGCGCCTGAAGCCTCTCGGGAATGTGGTGGGTTGCACTAGGACCCTCCGTGACCATGGCAACACAAAACGCCTTGCTTTCGGCCCCGCCCCGCCCGGCCACCCTCCCATCTACCCCCCCCGGAGTCGTGGAATATTGTCCAATCAAGGGCAGCGTTTATGACGTTTGGAGACCGTGGAGGAGAAGGAGCGTCGATTCCTTTCTAATCCGCTGAAGGGGCGGAGGCACGAGTTCCTGTGGTTATAAATATTGTGTTTATATTTAGCGGCGATCGTTCAACCCCACACACGTGGCAATCTGTGATCCGAGCAATAAATATTAATCCCCTTTGCTGATCAACCATTCTGGTCCATTTTTATCTTAATTAATGAATTAATTATTTTAAATCCATTTATTTTTAGTTTGTTATTGTTTCTTTAGCCAAGCGGGGATCCAAAGCCTGGGCTCCTGAGCCCATCACTATCCAGTACAACACACTGGCTATCAGGTGTTTAAATCATAATTTAAATCATAATTTAAATTTTTTAAAAAATGTTTTTTTTAATTTAAATTGTTTTTAAATGGGATTTTTTTAAAAAAATCTTTAATTTTACCGCCATGCTGGTTATCAAAATATTGCTTCTCCACACACCAGAAGTTGAACCTTGGTGAAAACTAGGAATACTAACTACTGTACTAGACATTATTTACCTAGCACAATCTATAACCAAGTACTTACATCACGTGCTTTGTTTCCTTTATAAACCATACTGTCCTTTATACACTATTTCTTATGCTTATCAAAAGAAATACTGTATAGTTTATTAGTGGTATCCTAACCACACCTAACACATTTTTAATATTGAGAGTTGGTGATGTATAATGATCCCGGCAGCACTATAATTTCAAACAGAAGAAAGTGGGTGCCATTTGTACTTGATGGTCAGTTGAAACTACTAATTGAATCTGAAGGAAAAAAGGTTAGGTGGAAACAGGTTTGAAAACATTAGGGGTGGCACTACAGCATCATCATATTCAATCTGTTGATCTTAGAACATAAAATATGTAATTCATTTGATTTGTCAAGCTGGTCAAGTATCTCTCAGAATTAATACGTGTTCAGGTATCTCTCAGAATTGTCAAAAATGGCCCAGGTGAGTTAATGAACAAGAAATGTTAAAATGGAGTGCTCTAGCAATTAAAACAACAAACTTAAATCCATTTATACATTGAATAATTGGGATAACAATGGGAACAAATTGTGTCCAAATTGAAAGGCAGCAAACACTGCAATAGGGCAAGGGAATGCCAGATGGATCTGTTTTCAAAAGGAAGGAACAATGTGTGTTTGTTTGAGAAAAATAGTTTCTGTTAGAAATTAACCAAAGGGACTCACCCCAAATCTTGAGAAGAGATACTTCCCTTTATTTTCTGTTTAAGACATGATGTTCCAGTGACCTTTCCTCTGTTTCCAAATCAGCAGAATTACTTCTGAATTCTTGTTAGGTTAGTCTCAACTCTATTGTTAGATACTTAATTTGTTAAGGAAAGAGTTTTGTTATAGTTGTAACATCAAGTGGAGAAACACTGTATTCCTGTCTGCCCAGGTCATATGATACAGAACTCGAAGAAAACAAAACAAAACACATGCTGCTATATTTTGATCGTGGTTCATTATTAACATACGATGGCAGAAATCCTGCTGCTTAGTGTACTAAGTTGTTACTAAAGCAGGCCCATTGAATCCAGGGAACTTACAGAGAAATTGTCTCACCAAATCCCCACCGATTCAAATGGGCTTACTCAAATGGCAACTTTCTAGGCTAAAGTAAGTTGCAGTCAGAGTAAGCCCATTGGAATCAATAGAACTTAGAGTTGACTCACCAAATCCCAGTTGATTGGTGGATCTACTCTAGTGCAGTTTACAATGCTAAGCAACAGAATTTTGGCTGTTGCCTGCCTTCAAGAGTTTGGTATAGATCACTTGTGATACAGAGGGGAGGGATTTTCACTGTTTGTTACTCTGTCTCAAGCAGCATCATGTCTGTAGTCAGCCCTGTTTACTGACTTCCAAGTATGCAAGGGCATCTTTCTCTTTAAAATCTGCTTACAACCTCCTTCTTCTTCTGTGTCTTCAGTCACAGAACATTACTTTGAAAAAGTAAGCTGGCGAGTTTGTATCAACCTCTCACCTTCTTTTTAGTGTACATCCCCTGTTGATTTGCATCAGATTTCTAAAAACTAAGTAAATGAAAATGAGAGTTACTTTTTAACCTTATAACTATAAATGATAATTACTTTGTGGGCTTACAAAGTTAACTGTAACGAATTACTTTTAAAGTTTTATAGAAATCATGCATGCTTCTTTTCTCCATCAACAGAATTCACATAATCCATATGACATTTATCTTCAGGATGACCTTGTGATCTCATTTAAGATTAAATAACTGCATGTCCGAAGCCTCCCAGAACTACTCAACGAACCTCAAGGCTGAACTGGAGTTCAGATTTCAAACTGTTAACATTGTTGATTCCAAAATACAATGGTTTGAATACCATGGATTCAATTAGCTAAGATTGGATGGTTTGATTACTCCCAGTGGCACTTGAAGGCTGCTCTTTTTGGGTTTTATGTGCTGCTTTGGCTTTTATGATGGCTTTAATGTTGTTATTGGATTTTTATTGGTTTGTTAGCTGCCTTAGACCCTTTATGGAAAACCAAGGCTGTAACAGTTTTAATCAGCAAATTTATTTATTTGAAAGAGTGCAACAAGATGCCACTGATCCGCCCATTTAAGAATAAGGGTGTAGAAAGAGCAAAGAAAGTTTTTTGCCTGTCTAGCATGTTGTCAGCAAAATAGATTTCTGGCAAGCAATGCAATGCTACTTTAAATATATTGTTTTTGCTGTAATGTGTCATCAAATCACCTCCGATTTATGGTGACCCTACGAATAAGTGATTTTCAAAATGTCCTGTCCTTAACAGCCTTGCTCAGCTCTTGCAAATTCAAGCTTGTGGGTTCATTTATGGAGTCAATTCGTCTTGTATTTGGTCTTGCTCTTTTCCTATTACCTTCCACTTTTCCCAGCATTATAGTCTTTTCCAGATAATCCTGCTTTTTCATGATGTGCCCAGAGTAGGACAGACTCGGTTTCATTGTGTTTGCCTCCAGATATATTTCAGGTTTGATTTGATCTAGGACCCACTTGTTTGTCTTTCTGGCAGTCCAAGGTATCTGCAAAGCTCTCCTCCAGCACCACATTTTGATCAAATCTATTTGTTTCCCTTTCAGCTTTCATTACCACCCAACTTTCACACCCATACATAGTGATCAGAAATGCAAGCGTGTTGATAATCTTCGTCTAGGTCTGCTGTGACACATCCTTACACTTCTAGTTCCTTCACTGCTGCCCTTCTGAGTCTCAGCCTTCATTTGATTTAAGGAGATTAACTCACTGGGTATTTTTTTTCTATTAATAGATACAAGGGTAAATTCCAACAGGAAAGGTTATTCACATCAGTAACCTAAACTGTGGTGGAAAAGAGGTGCTATCGTCACCTACTGGACTGGGTGGAAGGCACTGTATGAGGGCATGAAACATGCAGCAGTACTGGAATTAAAACGTTTCCTTCTATTTTGAAGGTGAGTATAATCTAAACTGGAGAAAAGCATGACTGCCTTATTAATTTAGCAACAAGACTGTGGAGTTTGTTCTTGGGAGAAGGCTGCGTGCCATCTGAGAGATATAACAAATCTGACTGTAGACCTAAAATGTGTTGGCTGGGCTTCATATGCAGATGTTTTCCTATTATGCTGCTAGACCTTTAGTAATGATTTATTATTGTTTTCATCACTTCTGGATCCTTGTCCAAACTTAGTCTATCATGACTTGTCAAGGTCTTCAACAAGGACCTTGCTCTAAACAGGGATCATTTGTTTATGATGTGCTTGTACAGTACAGTATTTCCTGAACCAGCTGAATTTCCACTGGTCAGGCAGTGGCTCTGCGACAGCCAATAGCCACTTATTTATCTCATGACCAAAAGTAGTTAGGCTGAGAGAAGATGACTGAACCAAAATCATCCAATTATGATCAGGGCTTTAAATCCAGTTCTTCACAATCTTCATCCAACACTTTTCTCTATTTATCATAACATAGTTCTGGGACATACACATGATGTATCCTCTGACACAGCTTCATAGAACAGCCAATGAACCGGGTTATCTTCATGAATCAGGCTGAATCACTGAGCAGCAGGGGAGTGAAACATTGTTCTCCTCAGAGATATGCTAGACTAACTAACTTGTTTCCCTAATCCCTTTTATACAAGTAAATGGACCGTTGACACACTTATTGCCAAACCACATCTTAAGACACTTTTCTGTTCTATCAGGACAAAAGACAGCTTCCTTAGCTGCCACCATTACCCCCCACCCTGGTCATATCTGCACAACTCTCTGGGAAGGGAGTGGGCTGACTTCTTTTAAGTCTGGTTACATGTAAGGTTCTAGTGTCTGTGTGGGGCTGCTTTGATATGTCCTGTGATAAAGATAAGCATGGAAGCATCTGCTCCTTGCTCAGCCCTTCTTTTGAAGTGTTCAATAGCAGGAGATGAATTGAAGGTGTGAAATGTCTGTTTCCACCCTGACCTCTTTCTGTGAGGTCAGCTTTCCAGACTCCAGCAACTGAATTTCATGTTTCATACACCCCAAGTTCTCAATATCTTCATAATTATATTCCAGAATGGTATCACATTGTTCAAATGTATCTGCATGGTTAAGTACTAGACCAGGGTTAAGTACTTGGATTTGCATAATGTTATTGATATACACTATTTAGGTATTCAGATAAATACATCTGGCTTTTCCCCTTAACATTAGACTTAATATACTTTACTAATGCACCTTATGCAGCCTCGGTTTTGAATGGTGGCGTATATGTTTTGCATCAATGGTGAAATGAATGACTGAAAGTCCCCTATCATGTTAAATTTTTTTACCTTTCAGTGTTAAAAGTAATGCATGCCCCTTGAAGAACCTAAAGAAGATCCTTTTGCCACAAGGATGAGCCTATAGAATGGCTGCCCTTTTTATCAACAAGACCCTGGTTGTAAACAATAAGGACAAAGATGAGCTGGAGCTGGAGCGCGAGCTCATCCGAGTGCTGGAGAACAAGGTCATGCTTCTGTATTTTGGCTCTGGGGATTGTCCACGCTGCAAGGCATTTGCGCCCGCTCTGAAAGAATTTTTCGTGAGGCTCACCGATGAATTTTATGTGGAGCGAGCGTCCCAACTGGTCCTGATATATGTCTCACTGGATGAAACAGAGGAGCAGCAAGCCACGTTTCTAAAGACCATGCCCAAGAGGTGGTTGTTTTTACCCTTCCATGATGAGTACAAGAGGTATGACTTCCAGCGTTCAGAGAGTGTAATGCATTCATTTAGCGCAAGCCACCATATGCACATTTACTTCATTAAGTGCTGGCTTTTCAACCAGAATTCTCAAGCTTGGTAAACAAATCAAGATATCTTTACCTCCAGATGATGGAATAAGACTTGGCAGTTAGTCTTGGCAGAGAAATGAAGTGGGTGTCAGTGGAAAATGCTATAGATTTGGTGCGAGCTGATTCACATTCCCCCCCCCCATGGGTCAGATGACGCAATGGGAAATGCAAATCAGTACGGAGCACCCCCTCCCTGATCTGTAGCTTTTTGGTCCATGAGGGAATCTTCTGCTTTTTTATATTTTAGATTCTTTCCGGTCAGTCCAAGCACATGAGCATGAATCAGTGCAATGTGTGAGTGTACACACTCTACACACCTCCCTGCATGCCTCCTCGCCTCTTGCCTCTTACCTTAAGGTATAGGCACACATGTGCACATAGTATCAGCAGACACTCCCAAGACTTTTTTTAAAGCTTCTCCTCCTGTGCAGCACTCTTGTTATTTTTTTTTATTTTTTTTTAACCACTTAAGAAGCGGGTAACAGCCCAGTGTCGGAAGCTGGCAATCGATACAGGGAAAAGGTACAGTATCTCATTGCCAATTAATACAGTTCTTTGAATAGCACCACCTGCAGGGCTGTAAGTAGAACTGCAAGCTGTTTGATGTACCGTATTTTACAATGTATAAAACAACACTTTTTCCTTAAATAATTTGAGGGGGGAAAATGAAGGTTGTTTTATACACAGAAGGCAGCTCTTCACCACTGCCTTTTGTGAAGGCACGGGGCTTAGCAAAAAGGAAGGGGAGGTGTTTCTCTCTTCCTTTTTGCTAAGCTCTCAAAAGGCAAGGAAAAGTGGCAGTCACTTTGACAGCCGCTTTCCTTGCCTTTTGAGAAGGCAGGGGGCTTAGCAAAAAGGGAACCCTTTGATCCCTGTTTTTCTAATTTGGGGTTAGAAAAGGGGGGGGATTTTATACATCGAGTCATCTGATAAACAGAAAAAAACGGTTAAGTGTGGCCACTTAAATCGAGCAGACCCAAATTCTCTCGTGTGACTTCACAGCAAGTGAATTCGCATTTCCCTTAACACAACCATTGAGGGTAGTTAGAACAAGTCAGAACCATATGGTTTTTATTTTATAAACCCAGGAGCCATTTGGTATTAAATATAGTGCCTGATGATCCATATCTGATAATTTGCAGACCCTTTCTCACCCCTATATAACAGACGGAGCCAAGGTGGTTTATAAATCAACTCTCTGATCATGAAAGCTTGCACAGATTTTTGGTTGGCCTGCAAAAGATGTTTGTGAAGTATGGATGTTGGTGTTTGTCTTTTGACTAATATAGATAAGCGTGCTTTTTAAACTGTATGCCATCCTTTGCTATTGTCCTGTCCTGAGTCACCCTTCGTCTCCTGACAAACTGTGGAGACAGGATTGTGAGATCAAGATTGTTAGATTAGAAATCTGGCCCTCCAGATTTTGGACCACAAATCCCATCATACATTACCACTAGTTATGCTAGGTAAAACTGATGGGATTGGCAATCCAACAATATCACAAGGGCTGCACTTTGCCTACGTAGGTCTCCTCTAGACTGATATTTTGTATGTATCTTTGTAACAAAAACAACAACAGAGGGAGCTCTATGGTCCTTACACAATACAAGTGGAGAATAGGTGATCCCTTTATTTGTGTTTGTGCGTGCAGTCAATTCTGACATTGCAACCCTTTCCAGGGTTTCTCATTCCATTCTTCTGGGGGCACCTTAGGACTGTGCAGCTTGCCCAAGGCCACCCAGGCTGGTTCTACTCACAGGAGACACGGTGGGGCATCCAACTCCTAACCTCTGGCTCCACAGCCAGATGCCTATCCCACTGAGCTATCCAGCAATTGATACCTTTCTTTAGACTGCTAAAAACCAAACTTTCAGTGCAAGCTTTCATGAATAAATTCACTTCTTCAGGCTGAGTGCAGGAAAATTACTAATGAATGTCCCGAAAACAGTTGTGGCAGAAATCTGCTGATTTGATTTATCATTGTCTATTTTTGCTGCTAGGAATGGGAGATGTGGGATCTCTTGCCTCCTGAACCAAAATAATTTGGCTGGCTTTGGGAACCATGCAACTTGCTGTGGGTGAGCTGGAGGGGTGCTGGTTGTTGTTAGGCCTGTCCAGCCCCCATCCTCGCAGTACAGCATCCAAGCACAGGTTCTTTAGCAGACACCTGTCTAGCTACAGCTTAGATACTTCCAGCAAAAAAGAATCCATAGGAGCAGCTAACCTTGCTATTCCTCTCAATTTCTGTAAAGAAGCCAGTAACATGGGAAAAAATTGAGCTATTTCTGCTGAGATCATCGACACATTAAAAGGAGGAGAAAGAATTAATTCAGACAAAGAACTCATTCATACATAAGATTGATAACAGGATTTCATGTCATTCATGTGCTCATATTTACAGTGAGGATGGCAGGAGGCTAATGTGTGGTCTGGATTTCCTTGCTTTTTAAGCTACAAGATGGCAGAAAACATTTTGCTTTAACCTATTTAAGGAATTTTTCATAGACTTAGCCCTGCAATGTTGTTCTTAGTATAAAAAATGGAAGCACAAACAAACTCAGCATGATAGAAATTTTTAAAAGGAGCCATTTAGGTGCACGTGTTTTAAGCTTTAGTGAAGGACACTGTAAATGTAGCCTTCATTTTTGAAGTAACATTTTTGAACAGTGGGAGCAATGGATTAAGATTGCAGAAAATTCCAGGTGTTTTTTAATAACCTTAATTTGTTCACTCCTGACATTTACTACGTTGTATGGGATGACATCATGGAACCTTGTGCTGGATTGTGGCTGATGTTTGATTCAAAAACAGTTTCAAAACTTTACACTTGCAATTTATTGACAAGCCAGTTGCAGGCTGTAGTGATAACCAGAAAGCTAAAGTTTCTATTGATCTATTTGTTGTTTATTATCATCTGCAGCTAATCAAAGGAAAGAGAACACCTTATCAGGTTCAATCCTCATGGCCGATGGGCTCTTTAGGAAAAAGTGATACTACTATTTTCGTCTTCAAAACTCATTTGAATGGAGGACAGAACTAGGAAACTGGGATTTTTCCCATTGAAGCTTCTGTGCTGCCTCACTCATAGAGTATCCGGGGCTGTTTGAGGCATTGCTCTTTCCCTAATGGCTAGGAATACTGCTGCCCTATGCAGTTATATAAAGGCAGCCACTCAAGGGAAGGTACATGTTTCATAGCCTGTCCGTCACATTCCTGGTCTTCCTCAGATTGCACAACGAATCAGCTATCCCCTTGCATGACCAGACATGTGACCGACAGCCCAGGAGTGAACAAAACTGCATGCACGGAGCTTCTTTAATAAGATTTCAGCCTTTGTGTTTTCTCACAGCTTTTTTCCACCTTGTTTTCTCACCAGGAAAATATCAGTTAAGGAAGGAAAAAATGAACAGCTGCTCAGTGTTGTGTGGCAGTGCTGGTAGCTATCCTCTGGAAGTATCCTTGGCCATTTTTCCCCCGGTGTCATGAGAGCCGGTGTGATGTGTAGGGGATTAGAATGCTGAATCATACAGGTTATATTTGCCAATGGGTCATAAAACTCAACAGGGTGCTTTGGGCTTGCTTGTTCATTCTCAAACCCACCTATCTTACAGGGTTGTTATATGGATGAAGTGGGAAGGAAGGTCAGGCCGGCTGCTCTGAGCTTATTGGGAGAATGGCAGGGGTTTGAATGTAACTGAACATCTATACTTTCTAGGGAACTGGAGTTGAGATTTTCTGTGAAGGACCCTCCAGTGGTGGTGGTGTTAAAGCCAAACGGGGACATCATCGCTGCAAATGCCATGGAGGAAATCGAGCAGAAGGGCACCGACTGTTTCAAAAACTGGCAAGAGGCGGCTGAGCTGGTGGACAGGAACTTCCGCCTGGCAGAAGACTTTGACACAGTGGCTTTGAGGAGCATCAGTGATCCCATCCGCCGATACAAATATAAACTGGCTAAGAGCAAAAGGAGAAAACGAAGCAAAGACGACGGCGATGCATCCTCCTGATGGGACATTTCATGCCCCGGAGCTCTCAATGGGCAAGCTGGGCTCCTAAGGCACAAGCAGAGTTTCTTGGGTTGTCTGCTATGGCCACACTGCACACAAACAGTTACTGGTAGTGAATGCAGCTTTTTAGCTTCTTAGAAATCCAAGTTCCCTCCATCCCTCAATGCAGGACTACGAATCAAAGGATATCTGCCAGATGATTGTCTAAGTTGCTCTTGAATGCTTCTAGTGTTGGAGCCTCTCTTGGTCATTGGTTTTATTGTTGTACTACTCCAACAGTTAGAACATTTTTCCTGATATTCAACCAAAATCTGGCTTCCTGTAACTTGAGCCCATTGTTAGGTGTCTTCCACCCTCCCTCCCATCAGCTTACGACTAGGAAGAGTCTTGTGACAGCGTGTAGGCAATATCCACATGATGGTTAGAGAAATTGCACAGTTGGGAGGAGTGTGGGTGTGGATGGTAGGGAATGACATGTAAGGCTTGCAGTGATGTCAAGGCAGTCCATCAGTACTGTGTAGAACACTTTGCCCCTTCCCCTTGAGTAGTAGAGGCAGAAGACAAAGAAAAGCTCTACAAACAAGCCTTGTATGCATACTTTATAAAACGTTGCTTGCTTCTGTATGTACTTCTCCACATATCATGACATTTCAGTTCAGCCAGGCTTAACTACAGTCACCCAACCTGTTTTGTGTTCACAACATTCAGATTCCACCCCCCCACCCCCAAAATCCTGGCATTTTTGTTGAAGATGATCTTCTTATATCTTACAATTGCACAGCTGGAAAGGACCCTATGAGTCATCAAGTTCAGCTGCCTAGAGTGGTCTATCGACTAGATAGGCGGGATATAAATAAAATAAATAAACAATAAATAAATAAATAATGAGACACAGTGAGGAATTGAACTCCCAACCTCTGTCTCCTCAACCAGAGACCTAATAGGGCAGAAAGACATGGTATAGGTGGTCTATGGTCGGAGCTGGAAGCAAATTAATATTGGAGAAATGTCATTCAGGCAGGTTTATATGTGTAGGAAATCACATTTCAAAGGAATCCTATACTTAAGTCTTGAAGACTGATGACAAACAACAAATCAAAGTAAAGTAATTTTAAAATTATGTGAGCAATATGCAGCAATTTGTCAGTGATCTTTCAACATTAAAGGCTTCCTCACTTTGTCCTGTGGTTTCCATAGGCTTTGCCATGGTAAAAGGGATCCCTAAGGTGCCTTGGAATCTTGAGATATGGATAAGAGGTTTTAAATTTAAATAAAGGTTTCCATTTCTCGGTGATGATGTCCTCCCTATTTAGATGGTGTAGTTGCACCAACTGAGTTTCAGCCACTATAGTCAGATTTGCTGAGGGAAAAATTCAGAGAAAACTGTGGGCAAACTGCAGAAATCAATTTCATTTCTTTCAGAGATATAAATCAGATATTTTATTGTAACTAGAAAATATTTCAGAAGGATGTCTTTTGCCACATTTGACTTTACGCGCACACACATAAGCACATATACAGGTCAAGACAGTGTGGCTTCCTAAAATCCCTACAACCATTAGCTGCTATTTTATTTTATGTAATGGGCCTTGTTGCAGTAGAGCACAGCAGTTATAATGGAGCTTGAAACTTTATCTTTTGAACTACACCATCCAAAACTCTTCAGCTAGAATAATCATTGACTATGTTGACTGTGGCATTCTAGGAGTTTCAGTCCAAGAAAGTAACTCTGCCAATCCCTGCTTTGTTGTAAATAAATATATACCCATTTTCAATGGACCTTTACTGAGATACAGGATAAATTTAATTTAGGAAAATATAACTGGTGGATAGGTCAGTGGTTTATATATCTGGCTCTGGAGCTAGAGGTTAGGAGTTTGATTTCTCACTGTGTCTCCTTGACAGAGGCTGGGCTCAATAATCTGTCAGGTTCCTTCCAGCACAGCAAGGTTTTATCTGAATAAGCAGGTCAAAGAGCCATACATAACTCCCAAAGACAAATATTTACAGAATGAGAGAGAGAGAGAGAGAGAGAGAGAGAGCAAGGATAGGAAGTCAGGTATATATATAGCGAAGTTATTCCTCATACTAATTTTGAACTGAATCATTTATGGACACATATGCTTTTACTTTATGTACCAGATCCTGCAGGTCAAATACTGGCCAGCAAAACTGGATTCTCCTTACCCTTACTGTGGCTAAATGACTTAAACGATACTGGAATGATACACACCTACCATCTGTCATTCAGTGGATTAAGGACCTTTAAACTCTTATTAGCATATGAAAACATAGCACAGCCAATTTCTGTTTGTGTGTGTGAGAGAGAGAGAGTCAGTCTCTCTCTTTTATTCCTATTGTGGTGTAGTGAACAGAGTAATGGGCTAGGGCTCTGGAGAACAGAATTTGAATACCCACTCACCCATGGAAGCTGCCTGGGGAGTGGTACTGGTAAAGCTACTCCTTAAATATCTCACTTACTCACTTATTTGTTTTCTTTATTAGAGCCACTATAAATTGGTTCCAACTTGACTGCGTAGAACACACACAAAACTCACATTACGTATTATCCCTGTACCTATGTATCAATAACAAGATATGTATGTAAGCATCCATAAAAAGCTTCCTGGTGTCTAAAAATATATCCATGAAATTGGCTTCTGTATGTACCTCCAGTCTTCAATCTAAATGGAGATTGCATCGAAGAAATTGGAAGAAGGGAGACTTGGAAGGGCAACTATGAAAGAACTCGGAAAGATCCTTGCAAGTAAGCAGTCACTGGAGACCATGCCATGGCATTGCTGATTGCTGTGTGAGGGTGGGAAAGCTGGACAGTGAAGAAAACTGATAAGAAAGAAAAATTAGTTAATTCCAAATGTTGTGCTGAAGGAGAACTTTACAGATAGCATGGTTTGCCAGAAAGACAAACCAGGTGGGGGCTAGTTCAGATCAAGCCAGACTTCTCACTAGAAGCAAAAATGGCAGAGGATGTAACACTTGGGAAAAATCATGAGAAGACTCACTTGAAAAGGCAATAGTCCTGGGCAAAATTGAAAACAACAGGAAAAGAGGAAGACTGAATATGTGATGGATTGACTCGATAAAAGAAACGCTGGCCTTGACATTGTAAGACCTGAGCAGGGCTGTTAATGATAGAACCTTTTGGAGGTCATGAATTCATAGGGTTGCCATAAGTTGGAAGTTTTTTGATGCATGTAGCAACAATACCTTTGTATGTGTTGCATGTCCCTTCCAGCTGTTTTAATCCATGCACACGTGTTTCTTCTATTTCTAACATAATAAAATTATTTCTTAAAAAAAATAATGTATACAAGCAAAAAAAGGGGGGGTTGGTCAAAAGTGTGTTTCTTTCCAAGCAGTCTTCTACAGAAAAATCAAACTTTTATCTTTCTTCCTTCACCTGAAAATTGTCTCCCTGCATAGAGATTTATCCAGGAAACCATAGCAATTATGTGGCTTTCAGACAATGCCTTTAGACCTGGGAAATCCTAGGAGTGGCATATGTTTTCCTACCCTGGCCTGACCTAGGAAGTTCAAGGCAGAGAACATATTTGAACTGGAGTACTTCCTAGTTCAGTTTGCACCCTTAACCATATCCTTTTTTCCTTTTCTGCACCATAAATTTCTGCTTGTCCAGCCACTGTTGAAGGCATGGGCTGAGGAAGAGGACAACTCTATTTCCTGAGTTACGTTACCATAACATCACATGCTCTTGTTCAGTCTCTTTTCTGAACCAGACTCCCCAGGAACCCTTCTTTGGTGCACAGAAAGGAAATGGTTAATAAGAGAGCGCAAGGTAGGAGGACGAGGCTTCGTCTTGCATTGGGTAGAGCCACTGTGGGAAGAAGCCTCTGATTTCATCACTCTTGCCAAAGGAATGTGGAAAATCTGCTCTGCCTGACACTCTTGGGTCGGCAACCCGAATGGCTCATCTCTTCCTCACAGGCGAGCGACGACACAGCATTTCTCAGTCTAGTCTTCAGGTGGGATTTGGACAATGGGGACCAAAGACTTCAGCGGGGTGTGTTTGAATCTCTTGGGTGTACAGCTTTACAAATAGGAAGTGAGGACTCTCCAGCCGTGTTGGGCAGCCATGAACAAGATTCCAGTCTCCACACCTGATTTCTCCATCCAGGGCATGGCTCCATTCTAGTACTTTTGAGGGAACTCTACAGAGAAGAACGGATTTTCAGTTCTCCTTGTTTTCAGATCTCTGAAAATATGGAGCCTTGCCTAGTATTGGGTCTGTGTATCTCAGAACGGTCAGGCTGGAGATTTCCTCTGGAGGCTATCTCATTCCAGTACCAAGGCCTGAGGAACGTCCCCTATTCCTAAGCTGCTCCTGGTAGATGACCAGCCAAACACAACTCCCAGTTTGAAGACTTCACAGTGAGTTTGGGGAGGCTTATTGGTGGAATTATTCGCTTCTCGGAAAGGAACAACGATATGTTTATGTAGCTTGAGGATGCTACGCTGCCGCCGCCACCATCAAGGAGAACCATGCTGAGGACATAGCTCCTTGGGAAATAAGTGGATTCATCTCTTCTGTCAAAGGCCAAAGTCTTCTAGAGATGGTCAAACAAGGAACAAGCAATTCTCTACCACCGAGACACTCTGTGAGTACAGTCTGCAAAGATGAGCAAGGCCAATGAGCAAAATGACTTCAGCTGCCATTGTTATGGCAGGCAGCCACTGGTGGGCAATGGGTTCTTCATCAGTGATGTGGGGTTTTTGAGCGCTGTCTGGGCTTCTGTACAGACGTTTGTCTCCAGGGAAGGCATGGACTGTGTTAAACCCTGTCCTAACCAGCTGCTTCAGGTTGCCAGGCACCTAAGAAATATTGACAAAAAGTTCCAGTGTTTCCGGGAACTCTTCCAAACAGACAGTAAGTATTGCAGTTTATGTATGTATGTGTCATCTCACATTTTCTCCCAGGAGCATTGTAATACTATGATAGCTCCATAGGCTGGGTTAAAACAAGTTGGTATAATCAGCTGATTTCTAGTTCTGTATGTTTCACCCAGAATTCCCTTTCATTTTTGCCTTTGTCTACAAATTTTTGTTTTTAGAATCTCTCTCTCTCTCTCTCTCTCTATATATATATATATATACACACACACACACACACACACACACACACACACACACACACACACACACACACATATACATACATACATACATACATATACATATATATACATATACATATACATACATACATATATACATATATATAAGGGATCAGGGAACTTTTTTACCCCCTAAAAATTTTATATACACTGACATTACCCCCATGATTTGAAAGCAAGGATCTTGGTCACATGCATCTCGGTCACACGTGGCCAGCCAAATGCCGGCGCTGCTGCTGCCACTGCCTCCTCTACCCTGGTGGGGCTGCGCTCAGTCCTTGGCCCCTCAGGGGTGGCTCTCTTTCTCCACCAGTGGGCGGCTCATGGGCGGCCGTCGAAGAGCAGCAGGTGGCTCATCTGCCGGGGCGCCCAACACTGCCTCCCACTCTGGCACCAGAACCGGCTCTGGCAGCTGCTTGCCAGGGTGGGCACATTGGGCTTCGGCATCAGGGCTCCCATGGGCATTGCCACTGAAGTGCTGGAACAGCTGCTGCATGGAGGGCGAGAGGTTCTGCCCGGCCCGCCCGGCTGACATGGAGGTGCCACCGAAGGAAGCCGTGTGGCCGGATGAGTGCCGTTGCTGCCCAACAGGCTCCTCCGGGAATGGGGATTGGGTGTGGGGCGCTGGTGCCGGCCCAGCACCGGGAGGCTGAGCCTGGCCCGGGCCGCTGTTGTGGCCACACCTGCCCCCCTCCGCCGCAATCCACCTCTCCAGGCACTGGAAGGAGAGGCTGAAATGAACTGAGCTGAGCAACCAAATTGGGCAGTCTGTACCCATTTCTAAGCCCAACATTTTAAAGAGAGTGTTAGATCTGGAGTACAAATTGAATTGGATGGGACAGAATTCATTCTGAACCACATTGGATCCATTCTGAAGCCTGCAAACTGAATCAAACAACCTGTGAACAGGAGCTGTATGTGAGTGCAACAATGTATGTTAAATACTGTACAGTACTGTAGTATTTGCTCTGTTATGAAACAGGTGAATTCAAAGCATTTTTTTACTGATTACTGTTCTTGCAAAGATAGGGCATGTCTATAGGTGCTGTTTTGGTGGCAGTTGTAATGCTCAGGCCTGGGAGGACATGCCCAGTCAAAACACTGAGATTTTAATGTGAGGGGTTGTGTGCTTGTCCTGAATCCTGCCAAACATAGTAAACTTCAAATGATATGAGAAGGCTCTTTTGCTGTGAGGCAAAAGGTTTGTGCTGTTAATTACTTAACTGACAGTTCTGAAGGAGGACTTTATTAGAGCAATAGTTTAAAAACATGTGTGACCAGAAATGAGGTAATTCCTGCATGTGTTATCTGAAAGTTAGGGAAAAGATTAATGAATGAGAAGGGGAAGGTAGTGATTCCCGTTATGGAATCATTCTGACATGTGAATTAATATAGTGTATTTTGAAAAATTATTGTTCAGACCTTTGATCTTCTGTACTCTTAGACTGTTAAGTACCCTTCCATGTTATTTTTCTATAGAAATATTTTTGAGAAATATAGTAGTCTGAAGCTTTAAATTAGAAAGTGTCTTCACAGCAAACCATAAAACGATCAGCCAAGGGAAAACTAGAGGAAGGAAGAATCCCCTGGCAGAACCAGGGGACAGAAGGAAAAGGGGGTTGTAAGCTGGAATACTACTTCCACCATTGTTAAAAAGCTCAGTAGTTTTAGCATATGCCTGTGGGGCCAGAGGTTGAAAATTTGATTCCCCACTATGCTTCCTTGACAGGCTTTGATGATCTATAGGTTTCCCTCCTTCTCTGCAGTCCTAAGATTATCATCATCATGACATCCAAAAGCAAAGCAAAGCAAAGCGTGCTGCTTATATACCGCCCCATAGTGCTTCAAGCACTCTCTGGGCGGTTTACAAGTTAATTATGCAGGCTACACATTGCCTCCCCAGCAAGCTGGGTACTAATTTTACCAACCTCAGAAGGATAGAAGGCTGAGTCAACCTTGAGCCGGCTACCTGGGGTTGAACCCCAGGTCGTGAGCACAGTTTTGGCTGCAGTACAGCGGTTTAACCACTGCGCCATGAGGCTCTAGTATGAAGTATAAACTCCTGAATCAATCCATAGCCCCTATGTGAGCGCTGGTTGCGATTTCAAACATAATACAGGCTTTAAATCAAAGCAAAGCAAAGCCAAATGGCTCTGATTCAGCTTTTCAGTGTAGTCACACTCTGTGTCACACAGCCTGTCCTGCACTTCTAAAACTGGCCTGCTTCCCTGATGTGTGATGAGGGATACCGTCCATTTGTGAGCAAGAGGGCAACATATAATTCTTTGCCTCCTGCATCAAAGTATCTTGAGTCATTTCTCAATATTGACTCTATTGTAACCACTGACACCATGGTGGTTTCCTGGTTAAAACACATGTAAATTTGTGCAAATCAAGCTCAGGAATTATTTATGATCTCCTATCTTCACCAGCATGCAAAAGATGTTGGACCTATAAATTAGTTACACAACCTGAACATCTCAGATGAAGTAATTGTTTATGTAAATAGCTGTCTCGGCCCATGGCCCTTTCTGAAGGGTGGCAGTGCTGAATTATAACATGCTTTCAAGTTATCCCATTAAAACAGAAAGAAGCCCACTTAACAGTTAAAAATGCAATGATTGTGAGCCTTCCTAGAGCTAAAGTACAGTCAAAGTAATTGAAATCAATGGGCTTATATGCACTCATCTTTGTATTGAATTAAGGCTTTGTATTGAATAGAAGTACTCTTAATCCTATAGAATCCTGCCTTCCAAACCCTTAAAATTAGGATTGACAATTGTTTGCAAAATTTATGAACTGTTTCTGAGATTCTGTTGGAAACAAAAGCAAAGCAAAATCCTAAAAAAACTATTATGAACAACAGGGCTTCCCCATATTTCTGTAAAGGCAGAATTCTGCATCCACAATTTAAAACTGAAAGCTGCTATGTATGGAGCTACAGTAGTTGTATGGCATCAATAAGCAAAATGAATTCCAATTCTTATGAAATTTCACAAATCGTTGCAAGGAAGTAACCAGGAACCCACTTGGCTTCCACCAACCTGCCATCTGAACATGATGTGAAGGTGACTCTGGCTTCCCTTGAAAGCTATGAAATCAGAATGCCAAGCTGGACCAAACTAGCAAGTACTTCAGGTATGGCCCTGGTGTGCCAGCTTACCTAAGTACAGAGTTCAGACTAGCATTTGGAGAGTGTTTCATCCTCAGGAGCTTAGCCGCCATATAGTGAGTTGGCCACAGCAACTATGAACATAGTAAGAAGAGTGTGAAAGAGATGTGATCTGTTTTGGTAAAGGGACTACTCCTACATATTAAATAATAGATATCCAGGAGGTTCTGCTTGAACGCTTAGGTTCTTTTGGTTGGTGGAGATATGTTGAAAGATGCCAAGCCATCAAGCTGAAAACCATGTTCCTGGAGGCATTTAGGAACAGATTTGGGGGCCCCTTTGGCCCAAAAGGGGTGTTTGGAAGGCTGCAAAATGGGGGCTTAATGTAGGCCATGGGTTGTATGTTGCCTAACTGTATGTTGCTCTACAGATATAGTCTACCAGTCCCAATGGGGAGCAGGGATGTGATGGCTAGAGCAACAGCACTTTGGGCAGGGAAGTAGTGGAGGTCTCAGGGTGTCAGCACTGGTAGGTGCCATTAGAGCTCACGAAGTCCAGACGATAAGCCAGTATGCCCTGAGCAGATGCCAGCCTCAAGGCATAAGTCTGATTCATTTAAAATAAGGGCATTGCTAGAAACATTTCTAGGGAATTGTGGGTAGAGGGTTCCCCCAAAATGCCTTGCACCAGCCAGGCCTGACACAAATGGTATTATGATTATTAAGCCGCCTAGAGTGGTCTAATACGATCAGATAGGCGGGATAGAAATAAAATAAATAAATAAATAAATAAATAAACCATTTCCTGGTTGGTGGTAGGGTTTATAATAGGGCATAAAAGAGAATATCTCTCACACTAAGCACTTAATGAATCAGTCCTTAGTTATCTGGACATTCATAGAATAAGCTTCACTGGTACTTCTCATCAGACCTTGGATGTTCTGCATTTTGAATCCATCATCTCCATCTACAGGGTCACAGGTTGCACATCCCCATTCTAAGACATATTTAGCCAAAGGAATTTGGGACACCTTGATTTATCCCTGAAGCAGACCACGAAACGCTTGGCGAGTGTGCCACTCTTTCCCCAGCAAAGGCTCTGGCCTTAAATAGCTGCACAAAAGTGAAAAACTTTTGTGTCTTGATGCTGTCTTCTCTATGCCCAGGAAAGCTAAGCAAAAGCAAAGCAAAGCGTGCTGCTTATATACCGCCCCATAGCGCTTCAAGCGCTGTGCTATTAACATACATGACATGCCAACAAACTTCATCACCTCTGAACATTTTTGCTCTGTGTTAATTTATTGTCTCTCACAATACATGTCACTCAACTCTCTGTGTGTGTATGTTTTATGTGTGTATGTGTACTGTGTATACTTCTAGAATTTTTTCCAAGTCACTTTCTGTCAAGAGCGGGATCATGTGGCTGCCCTCATCCCCAAAGCCCTCGGGGGCCACACACTTCTGCTGCCAGTAATCCCCCCCCCATTTCATTTTACAATCAAGTATGAAGAGTGCCTGCATTGTTTATAGACCAAATTGGCTTATTATGAACCTTTTGGAAGATTCCCGCATGGCATTTGCCTTAAAAACAAGGTACATTTTCCCACGGTGCCCAATTTTAAAATGAACTTGCTAAGGACTTGACTAAAGCATAGAAGATTACACGTTAAAAGAAACCTGCTACATTTCTCATGGCCAGGCTGCCATTCTCATCATCTTGGCTCCGACTGCAAAAGTAACTCCATTAGTGAGAGAGCACAATCTAGTCTGGGTCAATTTGGAACAATCTGGAATGGTGGGGCTTGGTTCGATTACTCCTTCCATTCACATAGGAATCACTTCCACAGCCTCTGTACTGTAGTTGCAATCTAGTCAACCACATATTGGCATTAGATTACTCTAATGCCAATATGTGGTTGGTCCTTTTGGTCACACTTTGGCCCTCCCTTTCTCACTCCCTGCCTCTTGCCTTCTCTTTTGCAAGGGTTATCAGCCAGTTCGAAAACAGCCTGCTCCTGTTTGCTTGCAGGTGGCGATTAATGCTGGGTTTTAATGTGCACAAATGGAGATATGGAGTACCATGTTTCATCCCTGTGTTTCTCCTTTTCTTTTCTTTTTAAAATTAATTTTTGGTAAGTGACATAGCACTGCATTGTTTCATCACAGGAGAAATGACCCTTTGGCTCTCTTTATTTCCCAAGTACATGTCCATCTTTAAAAAAATAACTGGCAAGTCACAAATGTATGTAAAGGTAAAGCTGCATACCCAGGACATCATTTTCAGTCCTATCCTTTATAGAGCTTAAGTAATGCAGTGTAATAGTGGGAAAGTGTTTTTTTAATTAAAAATGTTTTTCCCCACTTCAAAACAGGAGGAAATGTGTCATCCACAGTCATGACGAGGCCACATCCACCTTCACACATCACCATTGATGTGTAGGAAGAACAACCCACAACTCGACAGCAAGAAAACCATGTTTATTTGGACCAATCCTAATCATTCCTAATAAAGAGCAGGCTCTGAATCTAGACCTTTGTGGGACTGATTGGTCTCCGTTAGAGATGAGGTGGAACACTCTAACAAGAGTGCAGTGTAGTCCACTTTTTTCTAGATCAGTCCCAACCATGATGGCAGAGGCTACAAAGCATGATAAATTCCTGTATAGTCAGCCCCTTAGGAACTCACTGTATTGTTATTACCAATACGTTAGAAAAATGTAAGGTAAATTCAAGGAAATGCTCTCTAGAGAATAGCATATTGTTGTTACATGCCATCAATTCATCTTCAATTTATGCAATTTTGTTAGAAATTTAAGAGAGAACAATACACACACATGTACACTACACAGAAAGAAAAACAGCCAGCAAGGAGGTACAATGGATGCAGAGGTATTGCTTTTACATGCCATCATGTCTCTTTCACTGAATGGGAGACATCCAAAATATCATATCATTATCAGTCCTGTTCACCTCTTACAAACTCAAGAGCATGGTTTCCTTTATTGGGCTAATCCATCCCATATCCAGTCTTCATCTATTTCTGCTGCCTTCAGCTTTTTCCCAGCATTGTTGTCTTTTCCAGAAAATCTTATTTTCTCGTGAGGTGTCCAAAGTGTAATAGCCTCCGTTTCATCATGTTTGCTTCCAGAGAAGATTGAGCCTCAATTTCATCTAAAACTCTCTTGTTTCTCTTTCTGGCAGTTCATGATATCTGCAAAGCTTTTCTCCAGCATCATCTTTTGAAAGAATTGGAGCTTTCACACCCATGCATAGTAATTGGGAATAATCTTGGCTTTGGTCTCTGGTCCTCCTGCTTGAGGATCTTCTATAGTTCCTTTCTAGCTGCCCTTCTGATCCCACTACTTTCTAAGGTAAAGGTAAAGGTAAAGGTTCCCCTTGACAATTTTTGTCCAGTCGTGTTTGACTCTAGGGGGCGGTGCTCATCCCCGTTTCCAAGCCATAGAGCCAGCGTTTTGTCCGAAGACAATCTTCCATGGTCACATGGCCAGTGCGACTTAGACATGGAACGCTGTTACCTTCCCACCGAAGTGGTCCCTATTTATCTACTCGCATTTGCATGCTTTTGAACCGCTAGGTTGGCGGGAGCTGGGACAAGCGACGGGCGCTCACTCCATCGCGTGGATTCGAACCACGTCCCTACTTTCTAAGCCAGGGCCCAGAAGGCTTGGAGGGCTGAAGAACTTTCCAGAGTAAGCTTTTGAGTAATACAGGGGGATGCAAGGTGACAGACTATGCTTCACTGTGCTAATAATTAGGATCTAAGACAATGGTAGATTGTATTTCTTTATTTTCCCATTTATAATATGCTTCATATTATTCTTCCATTGCTTTCCCCCAAAGTAACGTGCATGCCTATCTTCTCTACATTACCTCACAACAACCGGGTAAGACAGGTCAGGCTAAGAGACAGGGTGACTGGTCACCTGCTCAGAGGAGATGAGAACCTGTTATCTCTTGAATCCCAGTCCAACTCTCTAACCAATGCACCTCAGATATGGCCCTTTTTTGGGGTGAAGACTGATAAGGAGAGCTTTCAGGAGTCAAAGAGCACTCTTCTGTGGGTGGCTCCTAGTGCTACCGATGACAGGCAAGTTACAAATTGGAGGTGTTGACATCTAGACCCTTTGTGAAATTATGTAAATGAGGCAGGATGGTTTAAAGCCTCATGTAGGAAGAATAAATGGGACTACTAAGAACATGGCTTAACACATACACACTTGTGGAGTGTGAGAGTCACCAGAGGGCGCTCAACAACAGGCTACCCTGTTCCCGATGTCTTTGAGAAGCAGCTGAATTTGCATGCTCTCCCAAGGGGAAGGCTAGATCCAGAATCTCTTCCCCCACCCCCACCAACGCCATCTCTGCTTCCTTCCATCTAATTAAGGCAGTGCCTGACCTTTGGCCTTATTGATTCCTGCATACTGCAGATGACAGCTGCTGCAAACCCCTGTGCATTATAAAGAGTGTTACGCAGACTACAAGGTACAGCAATGTGTGGGGAAAATGTGGGGAAAACTGGAAAGGGATATAGACAGTACATAGAATCATAGAAGTTGGAAGAGTCCAAGCCCCTGCTCAGTGCAGGAAGACAAATCAAATGATACCGGCCAGGCGGTTGTCTGAATGTCTCTTGAATGTCTCCACAGTGTTGGAATACTTACTGCCTGTCAAGGTTATTGGTTCCATTGCTGTATTGCTGTAACAGTTAGGACGTTTTTCCTGATATTCCACTGAAATCTGGCTTTCTGTGACTTCAGCCCAGTGTTGTGTGTCCTGTACTCTGGGATGATTGAGAAGAGGTCCTCCTGCCCCTCCACTGTATAACAGCCTTTCAAGTACTGTATTTGGAAAGTGCTACCATATCTCCCCTCAGTCTTCTTTTCTCAAGGTTGTTGTTTAGTTGTTAAGTCATGCCCAACTCTTCGAGACCCCATGGACCAGAGCACGCCAGGCCCTCCTGTCTTCCACTGCCACCTGGAGTTTGGTCAAATTCATGTTGGTCGCTTCAGTGACACTGTCCAACCATCTCATCCTCTGTTGTTCCCTCCTCCTTTGTTTCACTTGCACTAAACTATTCTCCTAGGGATGGAGGCTTTATAATATTGTTTCCTGTGATGTATTTCCTCTAGCAATAACACATCAGCATTCAACCTATGAACAATCTGCATCATTCTATACTGTTTTGCTAAACCCCCACCATTTATATTAAAAGAAATCATACTTAAGTTGGCTAACGCAGTGGTTCTTAACCTTTGTTACTCGGATGCTTTTGAACTGCAACTCCCAGAAACCCCAGTCAGGACAGCTGGTGGTGAAGGCTTCTGGGAGTTGCAGTCCAAAACTCCTGAGTAACCCAAGGTTAAGAACCAGTGGGCTAACGTATCACACATTAAATTTGTTAATTGTGCTTTTAATCTCTTTATTTGAGTAGAATATGCTAAGGGATGTTAAGTGTTTGTTTTGTGCCTATTTAAAGCAGAAGTGTATGCACAACCTTACCTTTCTTCTCCCCTCTTCCTTCCTCCCCTCCCTCCCTCTCCTCAACGCCATCCCGCATTTCCTTTCTCCTCCTCTTTCTCCCTTCCTTTCCTCCTCTTTCTCTTCCTTCCCACCCAACGGATGACGTTGAGGCCACCTAGCCTCCAACTCACTAAAATGAACTGTCCCTTCTGGGTTACAATTTGTGGGACCAAGAGCTACTGCTCCTATGCCAAAATCTCCTTAATCTCATAGACTGCATCTCAATATATAGATATAGAAATAAAGGAGTTTTAAAAACTTTTCCCCAACTATTCCTTAACTATATAAGCTATTTCTTAACTATATAAACCTGATTCAGTTTATAGTCCTTTCTGGAGCCTTCTCCATTTTTCAAATTAGTCCTGCAAAGTAGTATGATATTATAGCTGGGTTGCTTAGCATCTTCTAGCAGGGACCTTAAGGAACTCAGGGTTCATTCAAAAAGACATTGAGAAACAGTCATTTACCAATTTACTGTCTATGGCCAATCAACAAAAACACAATGGACTCTCTTAACATCAGCTACAACAAGGACTGGAAAAGGAATGGGGTGGGGTGTGTGTGCTGGGGGCAGTCACAAAATAATTAGCAAACCCTTTGTTTGGAATTTGGGATGGAAAATTCCAAGCACTCTACAAGGGAGCAAATGTCAAACCACAACTCCCAGCCCACTTTAACTCACCTCATGAAGACAGATGTGTGGACAACTGCCATGTGTTTTTGGGCCTCTGACTTGCAATAAATTTTTCTGCACTATGGTGCGCAGCCTGAGGAAGTGGGATATTTACCCACAAACACTTGCGATCTGTGTGATTTTTTTGGTGGTTCAATAGAGGTATCACCCTACTCTTGCATTTATGTAATTCTGAACCACGTGGCTTTTTCCTAAATCTATATATTTATTTATTTATTTATTTATTTATTGGACTTATATACCGCCCCATAGCGCTACAAGCACTCTCCGGGCGGTTTACAATTTTAATTATAAAGGCTACACATTGCCCCCCCAGCAAGCTGGGTACTCATTTTACCGACCTCGGAAGGATGGAAGGCTGAGTCAACCTTGAGCCGGCTACCTGGGATTTGAACCCCAGGTCGTGAGCACAGTTTTAGCTGCAGTACAGCGTTTTAACCACTGCGCCACTAGTCGTTTACCAGGGTACTTATAGCTCCTGATGATGATGTTCACAAGGGATTTTGTGCACTGGAGGCAATTTTCCTTTGTTTTAAGCAATAATAAGCAAAACGAGAGTCTAAGTCTGAGAATTTAGAACAATGATGTTGCTCTGAGAAATCTCTGAAAACAAATAGGTCTCCTGTCATTCTGTTTCCAGGCGGCACATTTTCCAGCCCTGTTGAAGTTAAACTGTCTGACTTGCTGCAGGCCATCTCCTTGTTTCTCTGCAAGTATCCAGCACTGAATGAAAGCCAGGGCATCCAAGCAGCCATTGCTACTCTCATTACCTGTGTGAACAGTAAGTATCTCACCGTAGTACTATCAATGTACATAGAACAATATTTCAAACAAATTTTGGAGGAAAGGATGTTGCTGGTATAACCCAGAACCCAAGGCCTGTAGTACCATGAAGAGGAAATTTTAGCAAGTACTGTTTCTTAGGTTCTGGTGATGAAACAAGTAGGATTTTTCGCAGCTCACTCTTCCACCGAAACATTCATTTATAGAAATGTGCACCTCACTCTTTGCACAGGAAACCCGTGGCGGTGTGGACAAGGAGGGGGCACAGCGGCCCCTTCCAGATGTTATGGGGTTGCAATTCCCATCAGCCTGCACCACTGGTTATGGCTGATGAGAGATGCAGCCTCACAACATCTGAAGACCCACTCTTTGCCCATCCTCATCTCTGTGTGCGGCTTTCCAAGCTTGACTTTGGACTGTTCCACCTCCGGGCATGAACTTGCCTGCCTGACCTCGCGATATACAACCCATATTGTTCTCCTCACCAAAAGAGGAGAATGGCTAGGAGATTTAAAAGGAATGACTGGGGGGAGGGGGAACTACCATTGCCGCTGTCCATTATCTACCTGAGGCAATTGCCTCACTCTGTCTAACGGTCATGCCAGCCCCGAAATGTAGTCACAAGGCTAAATGGGAAGAGGAGCCAATGGTGCACCAAACTGGAAACTGAGTTCAAATACGACTCTCGTTCAGGAGAGGGTAGAATTGTTCTGAGACAGGGAGGCCTTTTAAACTTTGCACTTCAAGTCAGTAGTGCTTGGCTTAAACTGACCCAATAAACAAAGGGTGTTGAGGTGGCATTTCGGTAAGGTTTACTTAGCTGTCTATCAATCCCTGGTTTGTTTTCCTGTACATGCTCTTTTGTTCCCTTGAGAGGAGCTACTTAAACAGAAAAAGGGTAAAAAGGACTCCACAGCTGCTCTCTGCTCCGTTTTCAAAGAGGAAGCTGCCACACACTCTGTGGGTGAAGAGCAGCTTCCTGAGACCAGCAGGAGAAAGTCTGGCAGCAGCAATGTTCTCTTCAGTTCTAAGGGTTTTATGCCGCCATTTGCACTCTTCTTTCTACTGGAGTACCTACATCTACCTCTTCCTCATGCTTATATCTTCCAGGCTTGTTTGTTACATTATGTTTATATTGTAATTACTGCTGAAATGGCAATTCTGCATAGACAGGGTTGTCAACCAATTAGAATGAAATCAGTCCTGGGCCTCGTCTTCTGCTTTTTGTAGTCCTTTGCTATGCATGGCTCAAACGGGACACTATGATCTGTCTGGCAGACCTGGACTCCCCAGCTTTTGTTTCTTACATGCTGGATGTTTTTCTAGCGTTCCCCCCCCCCCCCGAGCAGATAGTACACATCTCCCTTCAACAAGGCTGGGGTTAGGGGTGCAGGACCCTTGTGCACTTTGAAATCTGTGTACTGTATGACTCTTATACTCCAAAGAAACTTAACTGCAAAACATAAACAGTTGATTAACACACACACACACACAAACACACATAGAGAGGGAAATGGAGGTGTAGTCTCTCCTCCCCTCCAATAAAGCAGCACACCATTGTGAACTTCCCTGATCCATGTCAGCCTTTCAGCATGGAATAAAGTTACAGTTGAGCAGCAGACACTATTCTGCTGCTCAAAGTAAAAGTGGCTGACCTGAGGCTATTTTACTTTGGACACATCATAAGAAGACAAAACTTACTAGAAAAGGCAATAATGAAAAAATGAGGGCAGTGGGAAATGAGGAAGACCAAACATGAGACAGATTGACTAAAAGAAAGGAAAGATCTCCTTTTCGTTTGCATGCTTGAAGCAGGATTGTTAGCGAGTGGACTTCATAGAGACCACTAATTCATAGGTCAAATATGTTTTGACAACACATAATGACAACATCATGCAACACCCTGCAGTACTGAGCTGTGGTTTTCCAGGCACTGGTTTGGATGCAGAAGAGTGCCAAATCCCAGTTTGCTGGCAAATAAGTTTCGAAGGGCTTATTTTATTGAGATGTATTTTTTGTGGCTTTGAGAAATGGAGAAGTCGAGGCACAAAAGCTGCACTTCCTCTTTCTGACTCAGGTCTTCACTTACATCAGTTCTTTGGAACATCTGAGCACTTCATGTGTGGGGCCCAGCACCACGAAGGCGCAGGATAGATAGGTTCTCTGTGGCCAAAAAGTCGAACCTTTCTTCCAAGAGGCCGCTTCCCTGTTTATATGTATCGTATCACTGAGATGTTCATGGAACCTGCCAAGTCCTGTGAAGGTGGTCATGTTTTCAAAAAAGATTGAATGTTTGAATCAAGTCTAGAAAGGGAGAGAGAGGGTCAAGGAAGAAGTACCGGGCAGAGAACATTGTCATCCTCCAGTCCCACCATGTAGAAGCCCAAGAGCTGCCATTAATTCAAGAGACCGCATTTTTAAGACTCTGTTTTACTCAAGAGGACACAGAAATAGATAGGAAATTACAAGCGTAGATACAAGATCTCATGCACTCCGACTATCTCTATTCATTGCAACATTAACTGTTTTTACACAAATTGCTCAATATGCCCGATCTGTCCTTAAGAAGTCATTTGGATGATTCCCTTCTTAAAATGGGCTTATAAATAACTTTTATTTTATTTAAAACATTTTACCCTGCCTTTGTCCTAAAAAAAAAAAGAGAGAGACAAGGTGTCTTACATAATTAAAAACACAATAAAAACAGCAAATCATTCAAATATTTAAAAAAAGAATTAATAAGGATATTAAGAAAAATATTGGGCAAAAACATTACTAAAAGAGATTTAGAAGCAACAAAATACAAACCATTCTGCTTTGAAACCTCTCCTAGACAGTCAGTCGCTAAGGAAAAGCCTGCCTGAATAAAGACAGCAAAGATGGGGCCAGCCTGGCCTCCTGTGGGAGGAAGTTCCAGAGTCTAGAGATGGCCTTTTCCTGTGTCCCCACCAAGTGCACCTTATCCTAAACACAGAATGAAGAAAGACTTTTTCCCCCAAGGGCCCTGAAGGAACTTTAAAGGCTGAATTGCTATTTTGACATGTAGATTCATAATTTATTTTGCCTTGGTGAAACACCTGTTGCAAGTTTATATTTTGCTTCAAAACTGTGACAACCTGTTTGCATCAGAGAAAGGTATAGCAGAAAACAAAGGGTGTTCGCACGCATGCACATGTGTATATTTACAAGAGTTGGTGGAAGGAGGAGAACAAATTGTGGCTCACCAGATGTTGTGGATCTAAACCTCCACCACCACCCCCCAGCCACCATACCTAACAGACAGAGATAATGGAAATTGCCCTCCAGAAACATCTGAAAGGCTGTAGGTTTCCTCATGACAGATTTTGTGCTCAGATGAAGTTCACCTTGGTTTGATCTTGCAGGGTTTGATTATATGCATGGGTATATATTCAGAATAATTTGATGTTAGTCCTTCCCTAAGAGATAAGACATTCTACATTGACTCTGTTGCTTCTGTAAATGGAAAGTGCATAAACGCATCATGGGGATTTTGTTGTAAAGAGTATCTAAAGGGATATTGATTCATCCCTGACATGGGGATAGTCTCGTAGCGAGCTAGTGCTGCTTTTACAGCCTGCTTCAGATCAGGCTGAGAAAGGAAGTAGGACCAACCCACTGTGAGAAGTAGTGCCCTTCTCAAAACACTCCCAGTTCTCTCTAAAATGGCTCTCTTTCTCTAGGTTTACCTGATTTTGTACGTTTTAGTCACTAAGGGTGTGATCAGATGACTGCACAGGTTTGCACCTGATTGCAAAGGCTCACTTCAACAGGAGTGATTTCTCTTAAAGCAGCCCTTCCATCTGCTGGGGAATCACTCCAGCCCAGTGACTGACAGTATAAACCCTACACCTGGACCCAAAAGGTCTAGCTTGGGCACTGATCAGAGTTGGGCTGGAGCACCTTTCCCCATGCATTGTGTGATCACCAGGAAATAGACTGGACCACTCCACAAGCAGTCCAAATTGCTATCTGTTTTCCCATGTGATCGCACCCTAAGACTGTAAGACGGGGAGCTCCTGGTTCTAATCTTACATCAGTTGCAGATGTACTAGGTTTTTAAAATAATGCTCTCTTAGCTTTGGCTAACATTGTGGAAGACTGGAATATACATATACTTTTGGCATGCAGTGTTTAGGACCTATGGAATGCTGAACTGGTGCTATGTATTTTATACAAGACTATGATTGTCCCTTTTTGTGATTAGCAGAATCAAGATGACTTACAAAACAAAAATAGCAGCAATAACATTGGTTAAAATGCATCTACACCTAGACCTGTCCCCTGGTCCTCCAAGTCAGATGTGATGCATATATATGGTGCCTTATTTGCTTTCCCCCCTATTGAGTAGAAAATCTGGTTTGCTCATTGGACCACCACAACCCCTCAAAAAGCCCTTGAACCATTGAGATCGCAAGCAGCTGCAGTATATGGCAAAGCCAGCAGGATTGCAAGAGGGGCCTTCTTTTTTTCATCACTGCTAACCGAAAAGTATGCAAATCAAAGGAACAAACAAGTTTCCTCACACGGAAGTGCTGCAGTTGTTGGCAGGAAGCAACTCAGTCAGAGTGGCTGCCGTGAGTACATGGAGGAGTACAGATCTGCAAAAGTCATGCTACTTACATGGGGCTACCTGGACAGAAGACTGGTGGCTTTTTGAGTCATCCAAGGATTTGGACTGGGATTCACCCCTGCACATCTGGCTGCTAGGACTCGGCCATGGCAGATCCTGAACCCGCGGGTAAGTGACGCCACCACCTTCTGATCTCTTTGAACAAAGAGGTATGAAATTCACTCTTAGTTCACCTCCTGCCCAAGCTAATTTGGGGGTATGCTTTATGATGAGGATTATTAGAAAATTGTTCTTGGGAGCTAGTTTTCTGACAATAAAGCTGGATAGGGTGAGCCAACAATCAATTAAAGAGAAATAACCACAGTCACAAAAGAGGCACTGCCACCCATGAGGTCCTTAAACAGACATCCTAAGTAATTAGGACATGTTTAAGGTTTCAAGAGTCTGAAAACATATATCTGTTCAACCAGAGACTACAGTGAAACAAAAGATGGCTTCACTATGGGGCAAGGATACCTCTTGTCAGATCACAGATTGCCCTGTCTGGCTGTGGCCTGGTTCAGTACAGGCCTTGTTATAATACAGCTGGAGAGGTTCAGCCTTCCAGACTTTGTTTGGATTGTACATAGAAACAGGGTTCCTTTGAATCATGTCAGAAATCATTTTCTTTACTGTATTCTCAGTTGCCAGGAAGATTCAAAATGTGTTGAGGGGATACTTGGTATTTAGAGAAAGGTATCTGGGGTTCAAGAATGACTTCTAAATGGCTGATACTTTCCTTTGCTTTCTCTACCTTGGAAGTTCATGAAAAAGTCCTCAACAGCAAAAAAACCCCACAAAATTTTCAAATAACACGAGGTTCAATTATCTTAGAGTACTGAATACCAGGAACAAGTTTAGCAACTGCTGCAGAGAAATAAGGATTTTTATCTTCTAATAATGTAGTGACAAGGTCTCCGGAGAATGGTATTTCCAGTAAACCAAATGAAGGTTTAAATAAAACTGTCTCTCACCATTGCATAAAAAAGGGGAAGAAACACAGGGCATGTGAAAAAGTATCCAGGCTAGCACGGTCACATGGACAAACTCTCTTGAAGTAAGGTTGCCCTGACAATCTTCCTTGCTTGTCCCTTGAAGGGACAATATTCAGTCTTGCATATAAAAAGGCTCAGCAGTAACGTGGAATAGATAGATGGGAAAAATATGACAGAAGAGTTTTAGGAATAGATGCCAAAGAAGGAGGAAGAACCTACTCGCCAAGCTCTTATCTGGGTACCCGCCAGATCTGTTTGGTAAATTTGCTTCCTTATACATATATAGTCTTGATTCTCTTTCACCCATGTTCCTAATTAATTCTTGTGACAAACCCAGGACTTGCTATCTATTAGTTTCTGCCAAGAGGATCTAAAATGATCTTTCCATAGTAGGGTAAGAAGAGAGCTCTCAGAAAATATTACTTTCAGCCTTAAATCAAAGGCTTGTTCCCATGCTCTCACCTTGATAGACGGCTGAGCAAATGCTGCCCGTAAAAAAACATTCGCCACACATTGTGGGATACCCATTAGCCTCCTTAAAAAGGAGGAGAGGGGGTGGTCAATTTTCTCTGATACCCCCATTATCCTTACTTCAATACCCACATAAAATGACTGGAATTATTTATGTGTTAAATGATAATAAAGTTCCTGGAACATACTTACCTCCTTTCATACTAGAGAATTTAACTATTGCTTGAGTGGCTGACACTCAAGCTTGCTCTCTCCCACTCTTCTGTCATTCATGTGTGACTACTCAAACAAGTTGGAAATCACTCTAAAACCTGAGATGCCTCACACAAAATTGTCTTTTAAAGCTTTATATTATAGGGATTTGATTAGTCAGTCTGGGGACTCCTGTAAACCTTTGGGATTTTGAGAAAACATTTCTCCTCAGATTTTGCTTCAGCTTATACACTGGGCACTTCAGTGGAACATCTCTATCTGTAGAGCTCTTATGAGCTGATCTTTCCGGTGGCAGCCATGAGCAGGGCTGTGATTGACGCGGATGTTCTCTTCCTGCTCATGTTTGCCTAAACACATTCTTCTGTTCACATGTTGGTCATAATCAACTAAAGTCGTAAACAATGTCACTGACGTAGAAACTCCATGAGAGATCATATGGTCCAGATTCTGTGTTAAACTATGTCCACAAAATAATACCCATCCCACAGTCTAGCCCACAACTAGGGAATGCATAGATTTCCAAATATTGTTAAATTCCAGTTCCCATCAGTCCTAGCCATCCAGGTCAGTTGTGAAGTATGATGGAAGACATAACTGTCAACATCTGAGGGGCCAAATATTCTCTACTCATCATCTAGACATAATTTGTATACCTCCATGTTGTGTTACAGTTTTTGACCAGGGACAAATCATGTGCCTCATACAGGAAGTGCTTATCTCAGCCAAGAAATAAAATGGCCTGCTATCTTTAGAAGCAACTGCTTTTTTTCCTTGAGAAAAATCTTTTAGAAATTATCTTCTCTGCTGTTGATTTCTTCAGTTTTTGTTTCATGAATTATGCTAATTGAAAAGCTCCTGACAATAGCAGAAACTTTTGCGTCTGGAACTGATTCAGTGCAAATTGAAACAAACAGACCCACCTACAGGATGTAGTTTGAAAACACACACATAACCTGGAAAACCATGGTTTTGCCACTCTTTTTTTTTTTACTCAGTTTAAATTCAGACGAAGGAGTAAAAATAGATGGAAGAAAAATCAATATTTTAAAATATGCAAATGATGTCATCTTACTGGCAGAAAGCAGCAATGATTTGAAATGACTTTTAGGGAAAGTGAAAGAAGAAAGGGCCAAAGCAAGACTGCAGCTGAATAATAAGAAGGTAAAAATCATGACTGCAGAAGAACTACACAACTTTAATGTTGACAATGAAGAAACTGAAATTATTAAAGATTTTTGCACCTTGGTCAAATGGAGACTGCAGTCCAGAAATCAGAAGACTGAGGTCTTGTCTACATGAGCTCTTTTGGAGCAGGTTGATGCAGGCTAAATAGGATCACTTGAGTCACATAGAGGTCCTGTATGCCATTTGGTGCAATTCTCAAGAGACCCTTCTTGGTCCAGCTCCTTATGCTGGGGATTTCCGAAATCCTAAAGTGGCTTAAGAAGACAGCCACTTTACAATATTGGCAAATTAAACAAATTAAATTGGCAAAGTGGGGGGGGGGAATAGACTGTATTAGGGCAGTGCTGGTATGCTGCATCACTTACAGTGGACCCTTGACTTACAGACAGCTTGACTTACAGACTTTTTGAGTTACAGACTTCTCTGGCCACAAAATTTAGGTTTTGACAATGCACTGTAGGTCAATGGAGACTTGACTTACAGACTTTTTGACTTGAGAACCGCCTTCCAATACGGATTAAGTTCTCAAGTCAAGACCCCACTGTATAAAAAAAGAAGAAGAAAAGGAAGATGTCCTCAAAGAAGCAAGAGGAGATAGCAGGGGGCAACAAGGGGAATTTTCTTTTATTTTGACTTAAAGATGGGGTTGGGAACCTACCTGCAGTTGAATCTGCCACCAAGTCCCAGTCAGCAGTGAATTCAACTGTGGGGATAGTCTCAAGTCAGTCCGTACATCAAGTCTCAAACTTGCTTTAATTTGGTTCCAGCGACTGCACACACTGAAAATTAAACAAAATAGAGCAATCCTAACAGGGGCACAGAAGGGTGCAGGTAGCAACACACTGGGAACAGGCTGATTTGCTCCAGCAGTTGTGTTGTGTGATTAATGGGGAGGGGGGAGAGCGAACCAGTCCATTTCTGCACTGAACAAAACATCAGGCTAAGTGCCTGTCTGATCCCATCCTGGGGCTTGGGATCACAGCTAAGAAGGAACTAGAGAGGATCATCAAGTGTAAGGACATGCCACTGGAGACCAAGATCACCAGCCCAATTGTATTTTCAGTTCCTACGTGTAGATATGAAAACTGGACAGTGAAAAAAAAAAACCAAAAGGGAAAAAATATGATTTATTTGAAATACGGTGCTAGAGGAGAGCTTTGCAGTGGATTCTAGATCAAATCAAGCCTGAACTTTCTCTGCTAGCAAATATGATGAAACTGAGACCATCCTACTTTGAAGAGAAGATGAGACTCACTGTAAAAGACAACAGTACTGAGGAAAGTTGAAAGCAACAGGAGAAGAAAACGACCACACATGGATGGATTGACTCTCTAAAGGAAACCACAGACCTGAGTTTACAAGAGCTGAACAGGGCTGTTGAAGACAGGACATTCTGGAGGTCGCTCATGCATAGGATTGCCATCATGGCACACAACCACAATCAATTTATAGCTTGCATTGTCCGGATGATGAGAAAAATACGCATATCATCAGTACACAGTTAGGTATATATAGGAGAACAAATGCTCCAATTGGACCAGTTCTTAAAACAGTGACATTTAGGACGTTATTTATAAAACCTGGGCAGACCAAGATACCAAAATTCTACACTAAAAGTAACATAATGTTATATTCTGGGGTCTCCTCTCCCCAATACATCTCTATTTTTTGTCATTGTAATGAGGGGATAGGTGGGTGGGGAGATTGAGAAATCCTGCAATGATTTCCCAGTTCTGTCTCAGTTCTTCATCTGTGAAATAGAAATACTACTGCTGTCTAATCTCCTCCTAGGGTTCTTGTGGGGACAAATGAAAGGGATTTGGATGTGCTGTACGATGCATTTAGCCTTGAGAAAAGAAGACTTGAGGGGAGATATGATAGCACTTTTCAGACACATGAAAGATGGTCATACTAAGGAAGGAGAATGAAGGACCCATAATAATTGGCTTAAGTTACAGATTTACACTGAATTTTTTAAAAAAAGTCTTAACTGTTAGAGTAGTACAGCAATGGAACCAAATACCTTTGGATGTAGTGAGCACTCCAGGCTTTCAAGAGAAAATTGGACCACCATCTGTCAGATCTAATTTGATTTGGATTCCTACACTGGACTTGATGGCCTTATAAGCTCCTTCCAACTCAGTTACAGTGGGGTCTTGACTTGAGAACTTAATCCGTATTGGAAGGCGGTTCTCAAGTCAAAAAGTCTGTAGGTCAAGTCTCCATTGACCTACAGTGCATTGAAAACCGATTAATCCCGTAACAGGCCGTTTTTGTTCCATTTTGGTTTTTTTCTGGTCTGTAAGTCAAATCTCAGTCTGCAAGTCAAACCTAAATTTTGCGGCCAGAGAAGTCTGTAACTCGAAAAGTCTGTAAGTCAAGCCGTCTGTAAGTCAAGGGTCCACTGTATTTTGTGATTCTATGAAATTGTGTAGTTTTCAGCACTCTTATAGGAATGACTCACGTGCATTCACTCTGTGACATTTTTCAACCTATTGGTATTGGGTAAATTAAAAAGAATTATTAATGCCAGACCAAGCCTCTATTGCAGTACATTAGCTACTGTTAAGGAAAAGGGGGAGAAAGGTTTCTCCGTGGCAGCTGATGTTTCTGTAGTGCTCAGCAAGAAGGCAGAAGTTCCACTTCCTTTTGGGTCCCTCTTACTCCATTTCAGAGAAGGTGACAAAGATTTGAAGAAAAAAAAAAAAGCTTTCCCCTCCTTCGGTTAGAACATTTATTTCCGGTTCTGGGACTGAGGCTTTCAGAAAAAGAAAAAGAAAATGTGATGCTGACGAAAGAATGAGTGAGGGTGGGAGAAGCAGTACAGAGAGGTGCTTCCTACATATACCAAAATATCTGCATCAGAGAAAGAAATTAACATGCAACCCCTGCAGGGATCACTGTGGAAATATATGTCATCGTGATCAACAAGATGTTTGTGCAGTGGTTTCTTAGGCAGACGTTGGGGGTGGGGAACCACCATTTGGAGGAGGGAGAAACAGATTTCAGGAGCCTTATTCTGATCAAGATTCAATTCTGCATACTAACAGATAAGGTTACAGTGATTCATACATGGAGAGGATTGAAAACAATGGCTTGTGCTAAATTAACTTGCGTATTCTCCCTGTCCTGTTTCATTACTGTTCATAATTTCAGTCATGTTCTAACATTTGGGTTAGGGATCCAATACCAGTGGTCTAGAGCAGCAGTGGACTTCATGTTTAATGCCACAGTCAAGTCCAGACCTTAGAAATGTTGCCCTCCTAGACTGCAATCCACAGATCCATCCTCACCCTTTAATATGACCAGTGATCATAAAGGTAAAAGTGGGGCATATTCTGTAGTGGGGCTGGTTCTTGAGTCAGTAAACAGAGGGCTACAGGACAACAAAGTAAACCAAGGGCAAGCAATCCAAAATCAAAAACAGTTCAAGTCAAGCCATCCTGAGAGTTACTGTGACCAAACAGGGGAAGCCCAAAACTGTAGGTTTAGAAAAGGGAAGGATGTTAGTCTATGCCAGCATATCAGGCAAAAACAAAAGAAAGATTTTTAAAAAGACGAACGTCTTGCGGCACCTTAAAGACGAACTGCTATACAGTACTTTAATTTGAGCTTTTGTGGATGAAGTGGTTGAAGACTGAAGACTCACCTCTTTAGGCAGGCTTTTAATGATCGTAATGGAGTCCCAGAATCCCATTTTTTTTAATTTGATTTGTTAAAGTTTTAAATGTTATTCAATGCATTTTAACTTGGTATTTGAATTATTTTTAAGGGATGATTTATTATAGATTTATTTCTACCTTTTTAACCTTGTAAGCTGCTTTGCGTCTCCTTATTGAGAGAAAGGTGGCCTATAGATAAGGCAGACAGTCATTCACAGCCACAGAGTTTACAGCAAGGATCAGGATAAGTAAGAGTCATCGGGAGGAACTGGAGACATAATTAACACCAATAACTAGCAGACTTGAATAATGGGTTTATATAGCTGAGCTTCTGGGCACCATCCATTGTTCAGTTTATAAACATTTAGTTGGCTTCAAAAGGTTCTCAGATTTGGCTTTGGGACCTTGGTTTTCCTGAAACAACAACGTTTTCTCCCGAGGAGGCCACTTGATCCTGAGGAAGCTCTTTATCTGAGCAGGTCTTCCCTCCAATAAGGAATCTAGAGCTGAGCTTTTCTCTGTAGTCTTAAGTTGCCGCCATGGGATGGACGATGACCTTCACCCTTGTGGCCACTGAGCTGCCATCAGCTATATGCTCAGACATCAGGAACTCCAAGGGCTCAAGAACTGCAGGACTTGGCAGGTCTTCCCCAATGTCATTTTCTGAGGGTGCTGCTTCACCCTTGCTGAAGGGCTCTTTTGTTCACCCCAGCATCCCTGTCACTCTTCACTGGGAGCTTGGCTTCTTAGGGTAGCAGCAATGGAACCTATAAACCAGAACAGGAACATCATTGGAATCTTTCTTTCAACGGTGTTCCAGCCTGCATACTTTGAGTCCACTAAACATTGTAGTTAGCCCTGAAAGAGAAAGGATTCTGGGATCCAAGCATCTCGCTTACCATCCTTGTTGTTAATGCCCAAGGGTGGAGGCGCATGAGGCTTGGACCGGGAGGGATGTTGGTTGCAAATCTGAGCCTAAGAGAGAATTGTGGAAACCCAGATGGACACAAAGCGAGGATAGCAGGTAAAAGTGAGAAGCAACAGGTTTGACTGTGAAAAAAAAGGTCCAATGAAGTGGGCATCCAGTTTCTGGACAAAGCACTGCAGAGCCACACCTTGTCATCCCACTGCTAATGTCAGGCCAAGCTGGTGTCAGCAATCCGCAAACCATTTGTGGTCAGCTTTGGCTTGGCCCCATTGCTCCCATATGGTCTGATGTACTGTTGATAGTTTTTGCAGGGTGTGATTATCATTGGAGACTATGGAATGAGTACTCAGAGAAAGAAAGAAGTGGAAGTCACATCCATACCTCGCAAAGAATGGGGTCTGGCAAAATGAGGAATGCCAGGTTGGCCAAGGGTCATGGGCTACTTGCCAGTAGCTGACGTAGCACCACAAATATTGTTCTAGAGTCCTGTTAGTGCATTCTATCTGCCCATTGTATTGAGGGTGAAGGGTGAAGGAGATATGGAGCTTCACCTCCAGGACTTTGATCAAAGCCTCCCAGAGCTAAGTGATAAATTGGATTCCTCAAACCAACATTAGAGGGTTTAGCAGACCATGTAATCTTAATACTGTATTATATGAACAGATGCACTGTTTCTTGACCATGGAAATTCTGGAGCAAGGGCTAGAGTGAGCAGTTTTCAATAAGAGGTCTATCACTATCAGGATCTAACCTTGGTCTACAGAGACTAGTTGGACTATGGTGTAATCCAGGGAGAGCTGCCTCCATAGATCGGTGGGGGAAGCCAAGTAGTAACAAGATACCTCCAGGCTTGCCTGGCTGGACATTTACCCTGTGACCTGTCTTGCAGGCTGTTCTGTTTCGGCATGTATCTGGCGTACACCAGGAATCTTGGATGGAAAGGTGTAAGGTTTCATATAGTCCCAAATGTTGTTTGGGTATGCTGTATTATGCCTTTGTAGCTGCCCTGGGAAAATGTACAGGCAACTTCAGTAGTGCAACAGATCATCCTGCAGGATAAACAGTAACTTAACCAAGTCTCAGCATTCAGCACAGCGAGCCTGTGCCTATGGGTTGTGTTAATGCTGAGCCTAGATTCCCTTCACCAAGGGAACGGGCAGCTTGGGAGCTGCAAAATGTTCAGGGGGGAAGACAGTGAGCAGATCCTAATCAAGATTATACTCCAGTTTCCATGGACGCTTGTCATCTTGGCTGTTCTTATAAACTGTACATTTACTGAGATTAAACTGAGAAAAGAACAGGGACTACTGGAGTAGTCTCTGGTTTAATTCGTGAGCAGTCTGGAGATATTCCTAATGAGAAAGATCTGTGTTGCTGGAGAAAAACTCTTCTGTAGACTTAGATTTTTTGGCTATAGCTTCCAGAATTCAAGGGGAATTCCAGGCAAATTCTGGGAGTTCCTGTGCCTGAAATTTGAAAAACTCTTGCCTGTTCTTTGCTTTATAGGATATAATTTTGTTCTGAAGAGGTATGTTTATGGGAGTAAGAGGTACATGGGAGTAATCCCTGGTTACCCCAGACCAGCTGCAAAAAGATGACCAGAATAGCCACTTTGGACTTGCTAACAAGTAGAGTCTGGGGGTTGGAGTGCTGAAGAATAGATTTGGTGGTAAAGGCCTTCTTGAGTGCTTGTAAGGTTTGGCCTGTGGAGGCTGCCCACTGGCATGGCACCACAGCAGAACGCATCATGAAATGTTCAAAGATTGCAGGAGCATTGTATAGTTTGAATGGCATGACAGTATATTGAATGTACATACCTGGTCGAGAAAGCATTCTTTCATTTGTGGTCTGCACAAATATGCTTGAAGCTGTAAGCATTTCCTCAAGTCCAACTTTGTGTAGAGTTTGGTGTCCTGCAAGCATTCTAGGAGTTCCAGAATCAGCGTCAGGAGGTACTGCTTCCAAAATAGTTGTTGCACAACCTTTCCCCTTCACAAATAGTGTGAGGCTGGAATGTGGAGGGGGAAATCAACCATCATTTCTTGTGTTCTCGAAGATTTCCTGCAATGCAACCAGATCCGGTTCTGGCCAGGGATAGACTCATCCAACCAGCAGAAGGAACTGGGGAGCAGAGTCATGGCACAATCATACCATTAGAAGGGAGGTTGCTAGTCCACTTCTTTGCTATCAAACTTAACATGAAAGTCCCACTACTTCAAGGGTAAGGTCATAAGAGTGTCCAGGATCTGAGCCACAATTGTGTTGCTTCCTTCCTGTGGTTTGATAATGCATTCAACTGTTTGTGGAGCACAGAGTAGTTGTTCCTTAAAATCAGGGCACCTGGGACTCATGGCAAACCAAGCAGAATGCTCTTCACATTAAGTGGGGAACAGCTGTGAGATGAAATTGAAGAGTTTCCTGGTGATTTTGAATCATCCTCTGACTCCAAAGAGAGAAATCAACCACCAGTGATTTCCACTGCTACCAGAACCCCCACTGACCCCTCAAGATGTTAGTAGTTAGAATACGGATGTTATGATGTTCCAACCAGATCAGCTTCATGAAGTAATTAGAGGTCCAATGTCCAACATGGCTATGTTGGGTAAAGCTGGCTGATTGGGGTAGGCCACATGCATTCCAATGAACATAGGGTGAGACTGAGGGTTTCCCGTTGTGGAAGTCGGCAGTCCCAGACTTCAGGCTCTCTCTAGGTCTGGAGTGCTCAGGTTCCTAACTGAGAAAGACCTCTATGTTTCTCAGGGAAATACTTGTACAGACAAAGTACAGTACAAAGTCCAATCTGCTTTTAGTGTTTCTTCTCTGTGAGAATTGGTCAGGGGTATGCCCCACACAGCTCCATCAGTCCTTTTACAACTGCCATGCTGGCCAGGAAAACTGCAGGCTGGTCCATTACACTCCAGTCTCCTGAGATGAGACTGGAGTGTAATGGACCACCCTGCAGTTTTCCTGCCTACAGTAATCCATGGGCATAAACAGATCAGGGTCTAGAAGGTTGTGGGCCATGCCATATGAGTTCATTTTTCCAGAATCTCACTGGCTAGCCTTCTCCTGAAATTGGTCTGTGGGGACAGGATCATTCAATATAGGTCTTGAGCTAGCAGCTGGAAGGAGTTGGCTTTATCAACCATCTTCCTTTTGCTGCAGCTGCTAGATCCACTGGTTGGACAGGAAAGGACTATTTTGTCAAAGGCAGGGAATTGTCCATATGGCAGCTGGATTACTGGCTAGACTGATGAGGAACTCTACCCAGACTTGTCCACTGGGAAAAGCTTTTGGCTATAGATGTATATGCAGCACAGAGCGAAGATGGCAGGAAGCTTTTCTGTTGCCCACAAAATTTTCAGGGGATGGGTGGGCAGATACTCTTTCTCCTGCAATGCCCTTCCCCATAACCATGCACTGTGTTGGAATGCCTCAAACTGAACTCATATCTTCAGCCTGGGTTGCTCCTGTGGACTTGGTGAAAGTCTTGCTTCATCCTCAGATTTGGCCACCAAGTTGCTATCAGCAACAGGCTTAGCGATTCAGGGCCTCTGAGAATCTGGGGTCTGCATAACCTTGCAGTTCTTTGTCACTGTCAAGTCCTGAGAGATTCTGGTCTGGCTTTACTTGAGGACTTCTCTGATGGGATGATAGAAAGTTTCTGAGTGCTGGAGACCTGAAAATATAATCCTTCCAAATATGCTCCATCTGAAGGGGAGACAAGATGAGTGGGAACTAAGCTAGGATGAAAATGTTGGTTGTGCAGGAATCCCATTAAGTGAAAGGTTTGATGTGGACATGTTTAGATTGAGATTTGTGATCATGTGTATCTGCGAGTTGCTTCAGAATGCAAGCCTCAGTCCCTCTTCCACAACGTATGAAATAAGCAAGGTACATATTTAAATAAGAGAGTGTGTGCAAGCACATACATTCAATCATTTGTTCATTCATGTATCTGTGTTCATGTTCTAGATTAAATATTAGGAAGAATTTTCCAGGGATGAAAAACCCTACCTTCCTCAACGTTAAGACAGCAATCCTGTTATAAATTATCTACCTGGCTTTGCGTAGCCACTAAGTAGTTTGGCATTAGCTACAACATTTTACATCCTGACCATTCAGCTCCTTCCCTCCACCGAAAGGAGACCTGGAATGGTGAGGGCAGTGCTTGTGAAATCTCAGCAAGTGTGGGGAAAACGAAGAGGGAATTTGGACGGGGTCTGTTTCACGGTCATGCTATCTCCGACAGGGCATGACTTACACTAATGGTGATTGTGGTGTGGAGGTTTAAGTCACACTCATCATCTTCCTTTGTGCTGAAAGCAACCTAGCGGGGCTTCTGGAGTGGAAGAATCCGCTGACAGGATGCCATTATTACCCAGAGAATGCCTAAATGTGTTCCTCACATTCTCTGAGGAGGCTCCTCCCAAGTCCTAAAAACTGCAGTGTAGCAACACAATCAAGACTGGAAACTAGGGCAAAGTAAATCCAGAAACCTATTTCACTTTGAAGCAACAAGGGACACGTTGTTTTTGGAAAGGCCCTACAGCGATATACGGTGGAATACACAACCTTGTCTGGATTTCCTCTGAGAAAAAAAGTGATAAGAGAGGGGCATTTCAGTGCCCTGCAGTGATCCATTTGATTATCCCCATGGACAGGCAAAACAAAAGCAATTTGATAAAATAATTAAGTTCACATCTTTTCCACAGTTTGCGAGGGTTGTGTTTTTGACCTTTGGTTGCTATTGAAATACATTGGCAGTTTTTATTTCATTTTTCTCCATGTCATACTTGAGTCATTGCCTCTACATAGCTGTTCCTAGCTAGTGTATTTGAACCTGATCCTGCCCTTGTGTGATTCAGTCTACATGGCACAGAGGGACATCCAGATCTGCCTTGTGAAAGATTGAGGTAAAGAACTGCAAAGCCCATTGTTTTCCCTGTGATCACTAATTAGTAGCATGACTTGACTTGATTTGTAGGAACGGAGAAGTGTATCATAGATTAAACATTCGCAAGGGAAACTTGTAAAACCTTTCTGAATTTTAGGCTGTCTAAGGCAAGAGAGGGCAGTATGTATCCTGTAGGATGCACACTGCCCAAAAGCTGGTCCCAACTCCACTTAGATTCCCCTCTAGAAATTTTGAGTCAGAAAGTCCCTTGGTTCTGGTTTTTGGAAGGAGTAGGGGAAAATGTTGCTTTGTTTTGAGGATCCCTCAGGATCTCTGGGGATCTTTACATTCTACAACTTTTTCAAAAGTTTTTGGCTACTAGAGAGTGGAATGGTGGCTTTTTGCCATTAATTTTTAAAAGAAAAATGGGAGGGGGCAGAATCACATGAGTCCAGAGGTGGGTGGGCATGGCTTCCCAGACCTCTGGCAATCTGTTGCTCTGATCTAAGAAGATACCACACTGGTTGTTAACAATTTGTTCTTCTGTCACATAATATGGCCCTTGCAAACCCTGCTGGCCATTGTCTTGCTACTGTTTCAGTCCATAACTCATGTAGCTGATCACAGTGATCCTCAGGCTAGCACATACAGTCATTTTCTCTAAGATGGGCAATAGAATAGAGTCATCATGGACCTCTGTTGGGTAGCCTTTGTGTCATCACCCATGGAATGTCTGCCCTAACCTCGGTTTCAGCACACACCCTCAACTCCTCAACTACAGCATACAACAAAAGGCAAGTTTCTCATTTCCTGGCCGTACCTTTTGTCTGTTAACAGCAGTTATTGTCAACAGTTCACAGGGGTTGTGTTTGTGACACTGAGGTCACAGGAGACGCAGGCTCTTCCACACAGTGGCATATACGCCAGTTCTTCATTTTTTGTTGCAGATTTTAATAGATTGTTGCAATGTTTGTGTCCACATAGCAAAAAGGATATTTGTTGCTGGATGTACTGGGTTGCACTGAGTCCTCTTGGTACCTTCTCTCCATACTCATCGGGAATTGCTTCTTCATGTTTCATCCCAACACAGATTGCCCCCATCCTTTTGGCTGTCTTATCTCCCTGCCTACTTCACTCTCTCCTTGTTTTAGCCATCCATATGTCATGAGGGGATGGGAATTCCCCAGCAGAAAAACACTCGTGAGGAATGTTGTCAAATGACACCCACCCACAAAGTGTGTGGATCAGCACAGAACACCACAGTAGAAAGATTATTCTGGAGCAAAGCAGAACAAAATTACACCACCAGTTTTGACTTATTTGGACTCTGCTGACTGTAGTTTCAGCTCTGCATTGTGTGGATACTGGCATGCAGTACCAGCATCCTAGGTGTACGCAACATTGAACCAATGCTTCGTGTGGACATGGACTCACACCAGAAGATTGAATCCATCATGCTGGTGCTGGAGGAAGAGGCTGCTCACTTCTCTCTCTCTCTCTCTTTTTGAAACATTTTTTTAAATTAACGATTTAAAAAACACAAAAGGAAATACATAAAAAGCTACACTTACAACAACTCAATAAACATGACCAAAATTAGTGCACCCATCACTGGGGCCAGGAGGTGACCAGGTTCTCAAAGCCTCCCTGCAACCTGAGCCAATATCTGTGAATGGGCCAAGGTGTGCCAGGTGATGCTACAAGGAGGAAACGAAATCTTCCCAGTTGTCTTCTCATTGAAATTCAACTAGACAATCTGCATGCTTCAGCAGTGAGGCAAAGCAAGGTGTGTGAGAGACCCAGCAGGGTCAGAATGACTTTGAGAAGGATTTTCTCTCTTTCTTATGCTTAAACTTTTTCCTCCTTCTTTGTTTGAGGAACAAGGCTTCCCAGCTGGGCTTGATGAAGCAACCCCTTTAAAACAACCACATCCTGTTTTGTTGTGGGGAGTGGGGGGGGGGGAGAAGAGACCGTGTGAGATACTGCTCTGTTCATTCATGTCCTCTGCCCGTGTCTCATTTTAACTTGTGGTAGAGGGTCCAAGCCGGAGGCGAACCTGCCTCACAGCGGTGCTGCAGAACGAGGCAGGAGAGGGCTGACGGCACAGGGCAGGCATGGCCACTTCAGAGTGTGAATGGAGCACCGCCAGGGCTGTCTCTCCTGTTAGGCAAAAAGTGAAGCTGTGATTTCCGGCAGCAGTTCTTGGGTGTTCAGCTCGAACGCAGCTTCTGGTTGGTGCCAGAGAACCTTGTGAGGTCTGGACACTAGATATCTATTTGGGAAAAATCAGTCTCCATAACTATTCTCAAGGATAATCGATCCCTGAGCTTGCCTTTGTTGTCGTTCCCTCAAAGTAATGGGAATGCCTGAGTGCTGCCACACAATCCCCTCCCCTGTGGGAGCATCAATAGGCTTTAGGCCAGAAAGTCTGAACTCCAATTCCATAAACTCCAACTTTATTGGGAGGGAAGTAAGGCTTACAGTTCTGGTTTCACTCACTGGAAACCCCTTCTTCTCTCCCCCCACCCCTGCCACCCTTCTGAGCCCTGCCTTCAGGGAGCCAGGCGTCTTGTACTGGCTCCCCCTAAATTATAGTCTCTTCGTGGCTCCCAGCTGACTTCACTGGGGTGGATTGGAACAGGACGTGTGGAGGCACCCAAAGTCCTTATTCTAGTGCATGTCACCTGGCCCCTTCCGAGGAGGGCTGTTACCACCCTACAGAACCTGACCCAGGCACTGGTTTGCCCCTGCCTGGAGCTGCTGCAGGTGTTTTCCCACTGGTGCTGGAGGTGTTGTTCCCAGTGTCTCTTCTGTGTAGACATTAGATCAGAGCAGGTGGCAGGAATGGAGGAGGACTGGCTTGCTGGTGGTCAGAGCATTTCAGCCAGGATCTCCTGTTCTGTAGGGAGGTGTGGGCTAGAGATGGGCACAAATAAAAAAAAACCCAGCTAGTAAATTCATCAAAAATCTCTGGTTCGTTGATTTGGGTCCATCTGAACTGGAGGACCCGAACTTTCCCGAACCAATGGACTTCTTCCAATTTAACAAACTTCCTGATTCATTACCCCTCCCCCCCCATAGCCTTGTTATCTTGTCCTGCCACCATCACAGCCATCTGGAGAGACAGCGGCCAGGCTTCCTTTCCAGGAGCCAGTCCTGCTATCTTTGCAGCTGGACATGCACCTGCCTCTCAGCTGGGAGGCAGAGAGATGCTCAGAAGTGGATGACCTGCAGGAGCTTGGCTGCGTCTCAAGATGATGGCAGCGGTGGAGGAGGCGAAGGCAGCAGCAGCAGGAGGAAAAGGTAGAGAGGCAACAGGGGCAGTGGAAAGGGGGCGGGGGGCAGCCAGGCTTGTTTTTTTTTTTAAGAAAGCCATCAGGGCTGTCTAAAAATGAAACAAAAAATCCCAAACAAACTAACAACTCGATTTATGGTTTGTTCAGGAAAATTTGTAAATGTGTGGTCCGTGGTTTGTGGACTTTCATGAACTGCAAATCATAACAAACCACCATTTTGGCAATTCGTGCCCATCTCTAGTGTAGGCGCTTCCTCTTCCTGTAGCTCTTCTGGGACTCCCTCCAGGAATCCTTTCCCAGAACACACACCTGAAGAGTTCCCCTTTGATGTGGGTTATGGGAACCTCTATCCTTATATCCTATGCCTGCTCACACAGCCCATCCTCCACCCCAAGCCCGGCTCAAGGGTGGGTCACCTTCCCACACAGCTAATCCCCCCTCTTGGGTGAGCCAACCATTCCCAGCAGTCGCCTGAAGTCCGGCACACTCTGGGTTGAGCAGGCCTTCCAGGGAGTGCCAGGCAAATTCAGACAGCCTGCCCACAGCAGCCTCTCCTGGATGATGATGATGAAAAAAAAATGGTAGGTACAGTCAATCAAAATTATAAAAACACTGACTTATTTTATATAATAGGTATAATTTTAAACCAAAAATCTAAGTATCTGTTAAATATCAGCACAGTATGTATGCTGTTCCTAATAATAATAATAATAATAATAATAATAATAATAATAATAATAATAATAATAATAATAATAATAATAATAATAATAGTAGTAGTAGTAGTAGTAGTAGTAGTAGTAGTAGTTGTTGTTGTTGTTGTTGTTGTTGTTGTTGTTCTTCTTCTTCTTCTTCTTCTTCTTCTTCTTCTTCTTCTTCTTCTTCTTCTTCTTCTTCTTATTATTATTATTATTATTATTATTATTATTATTATTATTATTATTATTATTATTATTATTATTATTATTATTTCAGCCTTCTGGCCAGAGGACAAATAATTTCATGCTGTCAAGTAAATTCTGACATATAGTGACCCTTTTTAGTGTCTTCTAAGTACAGAATACTCAGAAATGGTTTGCCATTAGTTTCTTCTGGAAGGTACCCTGGAGAATCATACTCCCAACCTTTGGCTCTGCAGCCAGAAACCCCACCGAGCTATCCAACCAACTATATACATGTCTATCACAGTATTTTTAATGCCATGCATGTGGAGATAAGGGCATTTTGAACCTCATATACCAGTATAACTTGACTAGCTTTGGGTACAGTTTGATTAAACTAAGTGCTTAGGGTGGTATGAGCATAAACGCAGGAGACAGGTGAAGTTGCTCCAGATACTACACACTTGATCTTAGTCAAAATGCCAAAAAGCAAAGTTGCTCCAGGAACTGCAGAAGTTTTAAAAGTGGCTGATTTTTTTTTTTTTTTTTTTTTTTTTTGAAGTGGCAGCATTTCTGATTACAACTGGCTGGGCAGTGGTGATGTCATATTGCACCTGAGCACTACTGCTGATGTCACAAAGAGCCTGTGTAGTTAAAAAAAAAGAGCTTAGACAGGGAGCCCAAAGTCAGGTGGAGGAGCTGAACAGAATGGGCAGAGGGCTGAAAAAGGGAAGTCTGTGGAAAGGTAAGTGATGGCAGAGGGAGGCTGAAAGTTAAAGGAATATTTAGTGAAGGATGTATAGAAGAAGCATTGTATGTTTCTGTACATGGTTATGTCTGTGTGCCCAGAAAAAAGGGTGTAGTCTCAACACCAGCACATGTTTCACATGATAATTTTCCAGGTGCCTACAAATGGAAGAGCAGGTGATACCTTAATTAAACTACTTTAAAAAATTGGACAAGCAGCTTGCGTTTCATGGTAATTCATCTTTCCCAGGCAGTTCACCAGATGTTATAGATAGTTCAGGGGGGAAAAAAATGTCTGAGTGTCCCAAAAATTCATGCCAGTGGATGTACCAGTTCTTCTGTATCTGTATCTCACTTCTTAAAGTGGGTTTAGATACTGGCTACATCACCTGATCTGACATTCGTATTATCTTAAGGATCACACAACCTTTTTCTAATTGCTAATTTGTTCAAGCGCATGTATCTGGTTATTACAAAATAAACACAATAGTTGCTAACACACATTGTCTTTTGTAGGGGGGGGCAGGGGTGTATGTGAGTCTCTAATACATCCAGTATCTCTTTAGACTCTTTCTGTGAAACATGCCCCCGGTGCTCATTAAAATTCTTTTGACCATTTCACAAAAACCTGAAAGCAAAACCTCAAGCAAGAGAACGAGGTGGTAGCAGACCAAACTGAGTAGGATAGGAAGAGTATAGTGGGATGTCAGGAGGAGGGAATGACCAAAGCATTATTTGGGGAGCAGTCAGTCACAGATTTGTAACAGTCACCTCAAACATTATTGTTTCCTGAGCCATAAAGGACTCGTAAAACATTCTATTTGAATAATGGAATTGGTTTGTATACATTTCTGAAATCATTGTGCCCTCAAACACCACTGTTGGTTTGGGTATTTATGTTTACATAATAGCTGGCCTGAAGAGAAGGCTTACAAAACCTAATATTTTGTAAGTTTTTGGTTGGTTCTAGCAACCAAGGTAGCTGACTGGATATCTCAATGGTTTAAGTAGATTGGGAGTTTGATTCCCAATGTGCCTCCTGAGAGAGGAGCCAGCCTACGTGGCCTGGGGCAAGATCCACAGCCCCAGAGTGCCCCCAGAAGAAGGGGACAACTTCTGAGTATCCTTTACCTAGAAAACCCTGAAGAGGATTGCCATGAATCAGAATTGATTTGATGGCACATAATGATGATAATGATGATTAGCAACCTAGATACTGTATTCTTTGTCCTGGTTGTTAGGTGAAGGTAAAAGTTCCCCTTGACATTTAGTGTAGTTGTGTCCAACTCTAGGGGGTGGTGCTCATCCCTGTCTCCATGCCGTAGAGCCAGAGTTTATCCGTAGACAGTTTCCGTGGTCACGTGGCCAGCACAACTAGACACAGAATGCTGATACCTTCCCAACATGGTGGTACCTATTTATCTACCTATTTATTTACATGCTTTCGAATTGCTAGGTTAGCAGGAGCTGGGACAAGCCACGGGAGCTCACTCCATCACATGGATTCGATCTTACGATGGCTGGTCTTCTGACCTTGCAGCACAGAGGCTTCTGCAGTTTAACTCACAGCGCCATCACGTCCCCTGTCCTGGTTGTTAGAACCAGCTAAAAACTTACAAAATACTTTTCTTTTATATTTTCCCCTATTTGATCTCAGTTCTGTGCATGGATTCATGGTTGTTTAGCCCAAACTGCTATTTTTAAAAAGACACATTTATTGTAGAATATGAGGGGGGGGGGAATTTTAATTGTGTGTGTGAGAGACCAATGAAAAAGTTCTGAAGTGAGTGAACAAAGCTGAATTTTTTCTATAACACATAAAATCCAGGAAGCTAGAATGCTTTAGGACTATGATAAGAAATGAAAACCTCAGATTATTATAGCTGATCACTTAAATTAAAACAAACAAATGAAATTTGGGAAGGAGGAAACAATGGTTGAAGAACCTTAGAGACTAGTTTGGATGTAATACAACAGCACTGAGTATAGCTACTGCATTCAAAATCAAAATTCAATTGTTAAATAAACCTCTGGTTTATGAATGTGAGATAGTGTGCTTCTGTATCCATCAAAACACCAGGAAATAGCCCAATATTGCTGCAATCTATCTATCTATCTATCTATCTATCTATCTATCTATCTATCTATCTATCTATCTATCTATCTATCTATCTATCTATCTATCTATCTATCTATCTATCTATCTATCTATCTATCTATCTATAGGGTCACCTATTTCTGCACAGGGAGGTAAAACAGTTTTTACTTTTAAATATCTGTAACTCAAAAACCCCTTGCCCAAATGTTTGCCACGAAGCAATAGCAAACTGTCTGCTACACCTGTCTCAGATCTGGTGCTGATCCAAAGTCCAGTTTCAAAGTTACAGCTTTTGGGTGAGGGGGCTGTCCCTATTTTTGATATTGCCTTGCAGAATGCTGATTTGTTCTGCTGAACAATAACATAGCAGCATTACTGTGTATCTGTAATCACCACGGTGACATCCAGCCTCCTATGGGAGAAAGGAAACAACAACACAAAGAGCGGATCAATGCAGTTGCAAACATTTTATTATTTATTTATTTATTTATTTATTTATTTATTTATTTATTTATTTATTTATTTATTTATTTATTTATTTATTTATTTATTTATTTATATGCCGCCCACTCTACCCAGAGGTCTCTGGATAAAGAAGCCAATTCACTTTAAACCTTTATTTCTCTCCCCCCCTTTCCTGGCCATTTTCAGTATAAAACCATGCATTAGCTTCCCAATTTCTCTTGCAAGTTCACATGAAATAGCTAATATTATTGGGTAGCTTAACTAATCTTGCTCCATATTAGAACAAATGCAGTTTTTTTAAAAAAAACTAGTGCTAGTTTCCTCAGGTTTCTTTCAGTGTTTGTCACTGGCATTGTACATAGATTCTGTACACCTATGCACATTTCACTGAAAATGAGTATTTGAATTATATATTTGTATACCGTAGTTGCACAATGACACATCAAGATATATTTGCAGCCTGTAAGTCCTATCAGCAACAGTACTTAGTAGTAATGTCTCTAAATGTTATTTTGCTAGTTGTCCTTCTCTCCTGCCTGTTCATGAGGAATTCTGGAACTGGTCATTCCTCTAAAAGCATGTCATGCTTCCTTTCGCAATGAGAAATTTAACTGCATAAACACATTTCTGGGGTCCATTTGTGCTGCTGTAACATTGGTTCTGATTGGCTCTGACAAATCACCAGAAATGTGGACCAAATGGGCGCATCCTGGCCAGAATCCTGTGGGGACCGGACAGCATAATTAAACAGGGACAGAAGCGATGCTGTGTCTATAGCTGTCCGTCCGTCTGTCGTCCTCCCCCGTCTCCTTCAATCAGAAATGCAATTGCTTGACCAATTGTGTGCTATATCCCAGTCATGTGCAGGAAAGGAGGACAAACAGTTTTTATGACAGCCCCTATGCGCAGAGTTTTCTTCAATAGGATATTTACTGGGGAAATAGATCTGGGAATTATATGGGAAAGCAAGTTTCCATAAATATTCTCAATCATGATGTACAATTTAGTTCCAATTTTCCCATCTCATGGTTACAGGGTTATAATCTTGGTTGCCCTTCCACTGGACTCAACCAAGAGTATTCTTCCATGCTCAGATGCTGGAAGGTAGAGTCCTTCAGCCACAGACCAAATTCTGTGCTATCATGAGTCTTCTACATAATAGCATGAGATCTGATCTGAGGCTGAAGGAGGTTTAATTATTTGGGTACTGCTTACAACCATTATTGTTTTAAACTGTGTAGTAAAACTACTATGCTTGGTGGTATGCGTTAATGAAGATTTTACACTTTTAATATGCATCTTACTAATATTATTATGATCACCTTAAATGCTCTGTTCATAAAATAATCTCCCCAAATGGTTTCATCTTGTTTTTTTTAAAAAAAAAAATACAGGGGACTTGAAGTGCCAAGCAAGCCAGTGGCCATTGAGTAACCGTGATGTAGAGCCTATGAGGCAAAAACAAAAATAAAAAAATAAAGAAGGCAAAAAGGTTGTGGCACTTTAAAGACTAAGTGCTACATTTTAATGTGAGCTTTCATAGACAAGTCCATTTCATCAGACATGTTACAGAGCAGTGGTTCCCAACTTTGGGTCCTCGTGTGCTCTTGGACAAAAACTCCCAGAAGCTATAATGGTCAGAATTTTGGGGAGTTTTAGTCCAAAAACATCTGGGGACCCAAGGCTAGGAACCACTGATATAGAACAAAAGCCCCAAGGCAACAGCCTTTGAGATCCTTTCTCCAAAACCATCATAACATTTCCTAACACCAAACCTGATAGCCCAGTAAGATACTATGGAATGATGTGGAAAGCCCCCAAGATGTCCAGCAAAAGAAATGATTTCTACCTCTGAATCAGCTCTTAGATTAACTCTTCTGTTTGTTGAACCAAGGATGTTTACGTCCTAACTCTTTGCCTAAATCTGGATTAGAGTGGGTCTAAAATTTAACTTTTCAAATGTAAGCTCTACCAATTACTTATGTTCTAAATAGCCAGTCTTATTTGTTATCACAGGCTGTAGTCCCAGTCCCGAACACTTCCCAAGACCTCAGCTAATTTTGATATAAAACTCAGTCGCATTAGATGCAGGCATGTATTCAAGATAGCACAGAGTTTGGTTTTCAAGTCTGAATACTATGGAGTTATATACATGAGTTTATTTTGAGAAAGCAAGCATAGGATTAGACTGTTCTTTTCTCAGATTCAGGGTCGTTCCTTAAACCTGTGAAATCCTATGCATTGAACAGAGACAGATTTCCTTTTGATAAAGATTCATAGGAGGTTATGTTTGTAAGTAAGAAAATCTGATATGGCACTGATTCTTCTTACATTTTATGTTATGGATTGACTTGACATGTGCTGTCAAGTCAATTCTGACTTATGCCGGCCGTTTTCAGGGTTTTCCAGGTAGAGGATACTCAGAAGTGGTTTCCCATTCCCTTCTGGGAATTAATTTCCTGGGACTGTGCAGCTTGCCCAAGGCCTAATAAGCTGGCCCTTCTCCCTGGAGGCAGAGTGGGGAATCAAACTCCCAACCTCTAAGCCACTGAGCTATTCGGACGGCTACCTTTTATTATACATAGGACTAATTACCACTTACAACATAATGTTCTGTCACCACAATTACCTCTTTAAAAGATCAATAAATGTTATAAAGTCACTACAGTGCTGTTAGGTGTGTCACCCAGCTAGCTCTGCTTTTTCTAATTTCTTAAAGAATTCTCTCCACCTAGAAAGCAAATGATAGACACCGGATTTAAAGAAAAGTCACTGTGGGCTCTTGACTGGTTTTGCAGTTTATCCGACAGGTGCATAGCTTTATGATGTCAAATGCAGGGTTAGGACACAAAAGGAAATGGTACATGCAACAAATCTGATTCTGAACAAGAAACTGCAGTCTCTGGATGCATGAAAATAAATCACACTGTATTTTAATTCAAAATTGCCCAACATGTTTTGGCCTGAATTTATGACCTTCTTCATGTTGATTTTTGGTCTGCGCTAGATCTTTTCCTTCATTTGATCTGTACACAGCTCCAATAATAATCTAACTAATCCATCTGAGTTGTTTACAGAGCAAATAATGGAGAAAGATCTAGTACAGACCAAAAATCAACGGCCCTGAAGAAGACCATAAATTCAGGCTGAAACTCATTGGGCAATTTTGAATTGAAATAAAGTGTGATTTATTTTCTTCAATCCTGAGACGGTCGTTTCTCCTTCAGGATCAGACAATTGCAGGAGCGGCCAACAGTCCTTCATTATGCTTCAAGTGGGCTACTAGCTCATCTCTCTTTACCTGTTTCTTTTAAGAGCCGTAGAGATGCATACCCGTGTGTGCATTCATTTTTCACTTTCTATTTCTTACTGGAAATATTAAAAATAGCTTCACTATCACTCAGACAACTGGGCAGAAGAGATACCTCATTCGTGCCACTGCCAGCCCATTGGCACTCTCCACAGCCAGCTTTTTCTGCAAGCTTGGGCCAGAAACAGATGATCTGTAATTAGAACTAAAAGTACATTAATATTGCAGGAAGGGAACGACCGCTGTCTTTCAGTGGCTGAAATCCAGTTGCATAGAGCAGTACGTTGCAATTAGACTAAGACCATTGAATCAATGGACTTGACAGAGGAGTTGATTCACCAAATCCACACAGATTCAATGGGCCTAATCTAGTTGCAGCTTACTACACCAAGCAGTAAGATTTCAGGCAGGGTTTGTGAAATTACACTTCAAGGACATCCAATGCTGAAATTCTGAAGGCTAATGACCAAAGAAAGGTGATCTGTGTAGCTCCAGTGCTGAGACCCATTTTTGCTGTGGCACTCACTTTTGTGAAGAATTGCCCTATTCCAATCACGGTCTCTAACGCCTGCTTCTGGCCTTGCATGACTGTTTTCCTAGGAAACTAAGGAGAATATTTATATTGAAAAAGGCTTTGAACTGACTCACCCTACAAATCTTATGCCCATACTGTTGTTGTTGTTGTTGTTGCTGCTGTTGTTGTTGCTGCTGTTGTTATTGCTGCTGTTGTTGCTGTTGTTGCTGTTGCTGTTGCTGTTGTTGTTATGTGAGGTGTATGAGGTGTTCAAGGGGGAGGTTTCCATTGCCAAACAATACCACTCCCCAATGAATTTCATGGCTAAGCAGGAATTCAAATCTGGCTCCGCTGAGTCCTACTCTCGCATTCTATCCATTATAACACACTGGTTCTCATGAATATCTTTGGTTTAAGTAAGCCTTTGTGAAATTAGTTGGTGTGTATCCTAGAGTTAACCAGAAAGAATCTTGTGGTACCATAAAAAATAGCAAATTTTATTTGACATATGTTTCTGTGGATGGCAGTCCTCTTCATCAGATGCAAATTGGCTGAGTCCCAGGAAGTCCGTATGACAAATAAAACATGTTTGTCTTTATGGCACCACAGAATTCTTTGCTTTATTTTATTGCCGTGACAGATTGAAAGGACTACTACCCCAGAAAATCCCAACATAAATGACTGAAACAGGTTACAACAGACTTTTTTAATTAAAAAGAAGGCAAGATTACAATGTTTGACTTTTATGTTGCCAGGTTTACATGCTAGTAAGTTCTAAGGACCTGTATGCATAGTTAACATTCAATATTCCTTTGAAAACCTTACCGAAATGCCTCATTATTCCCCTCCCCCTCCCTTTTTTCTTTTTCTTTTCCAGACCTCAACAGCCAAGTGAAAGCTGAAAGCAAGAAACGCTACAGTGAGATATTTCGGAGCCTGGATGCCCTAGAAATTTCACTTGGAAATGCGTATGTATCAAAGAGGGATTTTCCAGTGCTCCCAGAGCACTACACACCACTGAATTTCTCCACACATATACATATGTAGGTACTGTACATGACTGCAAGGAAAACAATGTAAATGAAATTTAAAAGACTGTGGAAAGCACCAAGCTGCAATGGTTAACCCTACTTGGCTACGAAGCTCACTGGGTGAAGTGACCTTGGATCCATCACACCTTTTTAATTTGACGTTCTTTTGAAAGCATGGGGGCAAAAAACATATGGTATTACTCTGAGGTCCTTGTAGGGAGGTTCTTGGTAGGCAGATAGCTCAGTGATTTAAATATCTGGCTGTGTAGCCAGAGGTTGAGAGTTTGATTTCCCACTGGGCCTCTTGTGAGTACAGCCAGCCTGCGTGGCCTTGGGCAAGCTGCATAGTCCCAACCATCCCTAGGGTCTGAGGCCTCTTCCTTTGTCAAATGATAGGTCTGCTGCTGGGTATATGTCCAGTGGGAAGTTGTGGCAGATCATAGTTCCCCAATGTAGAGTAGCTATGTCATGTGTTCAACCAGAAATATATGCTTTCCAGCGTACACGTTGCTCTCTTATGATTTTTATTTACAATATTTATTTATTTACAATTCTTAAAATATTAATATTAATAAGACCTGCTGCTCATGTGGCCAGTTAGAGAATACTGTTTAATTAAAATGCTGGCTAAACAGAAAGGTCTTTGCCTGGTGCCGAAAAGCCAAGAGTGTCGGAGCCAGGCGGATCTCTATAGGGAGGGCATTCCAAAGTTGGGGAGCAACGGCCAAGAAGGCCCTATTTCAACATGCCATCCCCCGCACCTCTTTCAGGGATCGCACCTTCAGAAGGGCCTCCTGGCCTGATCTTAGAGAACGGGCAGGCTCGAATGGAAGAAGGCGGTCTTTTAGGTAACCAGGTCCTAAACCGTTTAGGGCTTTATATGTCAAAGTAAGCACTTTGAATTGGGCCCAAGCAGCAACCGGCAGCCAGTGTAAATTTTTCAGAACCGGCGTGATATGAGTCCATGTGGCGGCACCACTTACCAGCCGCGCAGCCCAGTTCTGTGCCAGTTGCAGTCTTCAAAGGCTGCCCACATATAGTGCATTGCAGTAGTCCAGTCTGGTTGTTACTAGTGCGTGTTTGACTGTTGCCAGGCTCTGCTCATCCAGGTAAGGGCAAAGTTGATATATTCTCTGCAGTTGTAAGAAGGCACTTCTGGACACCGAGTCCACCTGGGCTTCCAAGGTCAGACCGGGTCAAGGAGCACCCCCAAGCTGCGGGCCCTGTCCTTTAGGGGGAGTGTAATCCCGTCTAAGGCAGGGAAATGGCCCTTTAACCTATCTGGTGGGGCACCTACCAGCAGCACTTCAGACTTGTCTGGATTGAGCCTCAGTTTATTGACCCTTATCAAGATCATTATCGAGTCCAGGCACGAGTTCAGAACAGTGACTGCCACAGCTGGATTGGTAGAGAATGAGGGGTAGAGCTGGGTGTTGTCAGCATATTGCTGACTTCTCAGCCCAAACCTCCTAACAACCTCCCCCAGCAGTTTCATGTACATATTGAACAGCATGGGGGACAGTATAGAGCCCTGAGGAACCCCATGACACAACCACCATGGATCAGAGCTACTGTCCCCCAGCACCACCTTCTGGACTCGATCAGCCAGGTAGGAGCAGAACCACTGTAAAACAATGCCTCCCATTCCCATCCCAGCCAGTCTGTCCAGAAGGACACCATGGTCGATGGTGTCAAAAGCCGCTGAGAGGTCCAGGAGAATCAACAGGGATGCATTGCCCCTGTCTTTCTCCCGGCAAAGGTTGTCAAACAGGGTGACTAAGGCAGTTTCCGTCTCATAACCCGACCTGAAACCCGATTGAAATGGATCTAGATAATCCGTTTCATCCAGGAGAGTCTGGAGCTGCTCAGCCCCCACACGTTCCAACATTTTGCCCAGAAAAGGGAGGTTTGCTATTGGTCGATAGTTGATCACTAGACCTGGGTCCAGATTAGGTTTTTTTAGGAGTGGGCAAATCACCGCCTCCTTTAATGGGGCAGGAACCACTTCCTCTCTTAACGAGGAGTTGATAACCTTCAGGATCCAGGTGCGAACTTCCCTGGCAGATTCCTTTATTAGCCATGATGGGCAAGGGTCGAGTTGTGTAGTAGTGGCACAAACTGATCCAAGCACCGTCCACATCCTCAGACTGTAACAACTGAAACTCATCCAATAAATTATGACATAAGTCTGGAGCACTGGACACAACCATAGGCTCTGCATCAACAGTGGAGTCCAACTCTTTGCGAATCTAAGCAATTTTTCCCTCAAAGTGTGTAACAAATTTGTTACAGCAAGCCACTGAGCAGTCCAGGACCTCTACTGAACCATTAGATTGAAGAAGGTCCCGTACCACTCGATATAGCTCTGCTGGACGACACGCCGAAGAAGCAGTACGACTGGAGAAATACTGGTGTTTCGCCAGCCGCATTGCCACAGAGTAGGCCCGATAATGGGCTCTAAGCTGTGTTTGGTCATAGTTGCAGTGATATTTCCTCCATCTGTGCTCAAGCCATCTCCCCAACCGTTTCATAGCCAGAAGATCCTCTGTGTACCATGGAGCCATATAGGCTCTGCGGGCAGGGAGAGGGCGCCTAGGTGCAATTGTGTCAATTGCCCGGGCCATCTCCTTGTACCACAAGGCGACCTGGGCTTCGACAGGAGTGCTGACCATATCAGCTGGAAACTCCCCTAGAGCATTCAGGAATCATTCAGCATCCATAAGTCTCCAGGGGTGGATCATTTTAATTGATCCCCCATCCCTGCAGAGGGTAATAATGGCAGAGAATCTGAACTTTACCAGGAAAGCAATGGCCAAAGATGATATGGATGTTGAGGTTAAATAAAGAAAGATAGTACTTTTTTTTCATACATGTTGAAAACTTGTATAGAAATTAAAGAATGGGAGATTCACCACTCCATGGTGGAATCCAACACTAACTACCAGGGGACTGCCTTACTTTGCACGATAGATTCAACCACTATGTCCTGTCTGATCCTCATAGTAAATCACTAATTCTGCCCTGCATATCATTTCTGCTGATGGATCTTTCTCATTTGCAGGGCGGTTGATATGTTTATTGATGAGCCTAATGACGACAGTAGTGGAGCCTCAAACCCACCACCAGAAGATATACAGGTATTATGAAAAGTGATGTTGACCCAAAAGCTGTAAAGTCCCAGGTCACAGCACAAGAAATGAATGGGAAACCTCTTCTGAGTACTCTGTACCTAGAAAAGCCTGAAAAATGTTGCTTTAAGTCAGAATCAGCTTGACGGCATGTAATTAGTAGTAGCAGTAGAGTTCATGGGTTATATTCCACTTCCCCAGACACATGAAGGACAATATTTAGTCACAGGTTTATATACATAGTATATATGGTTGTAGATGTAGAGGCCAAACAAAGCAGGATAGAGGCAGAGCTTAGGAACTTCCACAGTGAAAATAGCCAGAGTCTTATCAGTGTTCATCTGAGATTTCTGTCATTTGCTGCAACTGATTGCCAAGATGTTGGGGTGCGATTGGTTGCCCAGTTGTGCCTGTGATCAGGCACATGACTGGAACACATCCTGGTACCTTGCCAATTGGCTGCAATTAGCTACATGTGATGCCAATCCTGTGTGAACAACAGTAAAACTCTGCACGATAGCATTATCAACAGAGGTAATGAGTTTCCAGTTTGATAAAAGCTTTTTATCCTTTGCCCAATAAATTCTCCTACAAGGTCTAATTGAGGAACAACAGCAAAATAGCCTGACTGCACATAATGAATGAGGGCAGACAGCAGGAAGGGATAGCATTGTTGCAGGTGAATAGGTCCAACTCTTAAATCTGGCTACGTGTACACCAAATACAAAGGTGTACAAAGAATCAGGAAAGCAACAAACTCTGTGTACATAAGTGTGTGGCATCTACTTATGCAGACTTAGTGGTGTGGGACAAAATCAAAACAATGCTATTTTCTTAAACACATGTGATGAAGCTTTACAGGGAGAAATGCGAGGAGGATTGCGACATCGTCATTTTAAATAACTTACTTTTTATGTTTTATTTTTTGCAGACAGAGGAAGTCTGTAGGTGTGAAGGAAATGCGGAGGCAGGAGAGCCAGCAAACCTGTCAGGTAAACAAACTGGCTACTTTACATTTTGATTTCCTTGATTATTTCTCATTGATTTTTCTCTGCTGTGTTCCATGAAGAGTTGGTCTGTGGACTGGGGCGGAGGGGGGGCACCTTACACTAGAATTTTACCCTTGCCCCCAATTACAAGTTGCCTATGGCTTAGGATAGAGAAACTAATTGAGCAAAAGATGTCCCTTCCTTCTCCTCTTTCATAATACCAACATATATATAATAGCATTTTTGCTACCAGGAAATTAAGTGCTTGTTTTTATTAGCAACTTTAAAAGTTTGCAGTCCTTAATCTTAGAGGCTTGTCAATATTTCTGCATTTTGGACAGGTTGTAAGTGTCCAAAAATGGACTGTATCTTACTTTGTTTGATCTTTTTATGGATTTTTATTTTTGCTATACTGTCTACTAAGTGGCAATGGCCTCTGGCTAAATGCAGGATTGACAACTGGAATGCCAGATCTCTCTGTCACTCAAGGAAATTGATTGACAGGAGACTCAAAATAGATAAAAGAATGACAAAACAAACAATTAGTTGACAGAATTTCCCAGCAGAAGAATGAGAGCTGGGGGAGGGGGGGAAATCTCAGGATCTTTCAGCTAGTAGGGTGGCTGATTTCAAAATCCAAACTTTGATACTTGCTTTCCCGTCTCAGAGCTGTTTTGTGGCTCAAATATTGAATCATAATGAGGTAAGAAGGACTTAACCTGGAAGGTGTGTGAGTTTAGGGCTTCACTAGCATACCCAAAATTGCTCAGTATTAAGACGACATGTATCTTTTAAGATTTCCCCTCCATATTGACAACTTCCTTCTCAGTGATTCCTTCACCATGGCACCATACCTGAATTTAAACATTAATGTGTTTTAAAAATCAAATACAAGGCACTCAATGAGCAGGGTGTGCTAGAATTTCCTAGCAATTGCAACTATTCTAATGGTCAAAATAGACCTTACAGTGAGCCATTTATTAGAAGCAGAGCTTTCTTAAGAGAGCTCTGCTAAGAGACTGATTACATGGGCGTTCAACCTGCTGTTGAGTCCACTGCAGGGATGGGTTCGTTCACTCCGTTTTCCAGAAATCACATGACTTAATCGCTAGAGTGAACCAAATGATCCCCAGAGTGATCCTATTCATATTTTTCTAGCTCCTGTCAGGTGCTTCTATATTTTTGGCGCTGGTTTGGCTTGTTTCCAGTGTGTCAGATCTCTGGAAATTAACCAAAAGTGAGTCTTCTGGCTGTTAAGGCTCCTTTTGGTGGGAATTTGGCTATGAACAATATCTCAACTGGACTTTTAGACAAGGCAAAGAAATTTTAAAAAAAGAAAATAAGTGATGCAGCTCATCAGTGCTGCCTTAATGCAGACTTTAAAAAAAATCATTTCTTCTTCCTCTCTGCAGAGCAGAGGAAATATTTACTTTTCTAATATATTTTCTAAGATGGAAATTCCCAGAAGAAGGAGCCAGACCAAATAAGAGTCACTTGAGGCCCAATATACAATTGGGATGCAACGATTGCACCAAATTAGTTGCCACTTACTTGTAGCTGGCTTCTATTTGGTGATTGTTCAGTGAGAGATAAATACTGGTTTAAATTGCAGGGTCATTTTGCAGACACAACAGTTTTGAAGCTTTTGGAAAGGGAGAAATGGAATATTGGTATTGAACTATAAAGCCAGCATCTCATCTAGTTCAGCTGCCAGCATGTGGAATGGCTATACCAGCCCTGCTGTCCAGACAATCAGTCCCCATGTGATGCTCAGGCCAAAAGTGCCAACTTAGGTTCCAGTGCAGGATCATGTTCTCTTAGGAGCCAGACTAAGAAACCATTTTTTTTTAATGAGTCAAGGGGAAAGCTGAAAATGGAGCAGCAAGTTGAAGTCAGTTCCTGGAAGCCAATGTGGAAAGCGAGGAGACCTCTGCAAGAAGAAAAGGAGGTAGACAGAGAATGAAGAGCAAGATCTTTGTTTGTTGCCAGGAAGCAAAGCAGGAGGAGGCAAGGAAAAGAATACTGTAGAATGGAAACATTGAGCCAGCAGGAGCTGGTGGCTCCAATTTCAGAGGTGCTGTGCAGTCTCAGTTTTAGCCTACTGAAGTTATATTTTTCAGGAGTTATCCAAGGTGCTGAATCTATTTGAGGGACAGGGTTTAGCACCTGTAGTAAATGACAGATTGACATTTGGGATGAATTCACAGCATCGCCCAAATTGGAATCAGCCACTAGCTGCCATTGCTGTGAGCTGTGCACAGAAGCTGTATGTTACACTGACACGGGCTAGCAAAAGAAAGGAGAAGTTTCAGAGATTGAAAAGGACAATCATCAGTCACAGTGGGGAATGCTGCCAGTGCAAGGCAGGAAGCTAGTAAAGATATTTGTGCCCCCAGAGCTGTAGCAGTTTCTAAAGAGATGAAGTGGCTCAGTGAGTAGGGCTCCAGACTGGCCTTCTGCACCAAGGATAGGGAAACTTTGACTGTCCAGTTGTTTGGAAGTGCAACTTTCACAATCTTTTACCATTGGCCATGTCAGCTAGGGCTTCTGAGGAATTGAAGTACAAAACATCTGGATACCATAAGTTCCCTAGTTCTATTGCACAGGCTTCATGGATCAAGTCTCCCTGTGTCACGAGAATTATTGCTGCATGAGAGTGCAGCAATAAGATTTTGTGCAATAGCCCTATTCAGCATTCCATAAGGCAACTAAAAAAAAAAAAAGATGAGGGACCTCAAACAAAATATTACAACTTTGAAACTGTTTGGCATAGATGTGGCAGACAGACTGGTTTTGCTCTGTGCCAAATTTGGAGACGTTTGAGGAAATGGTTTTCAAGTTACAATTTTCACAGTTGTTGAAAAACAGCCCTGACAATTGCTTTGCATTTGGGTAAGAAGTGGGTAACTGATAAAAAAAAAAGGAGTCAGCTTCTGGCATTTTCCCTTGCATGATATCACTTTGTAAATAGTAGTGAACAGAAGAGGGTATCCTGTAGATCATCTTGATTGCTGTAGACCACCTTGACTGTTGTCAACATTCAGACTGCCACTTGCTATGTAAACTTTGGCATTCTTTTTCTTGCTGGCAATGCAGGCACAATATTGTGCAGTAGTAGCAGGCCATTTCCTGGCATTTTGAATCATACGTACAGAAGCACAATATCTCACATTCATAAACCAGAAGGTGTTTTTGGTTTTGTTTTGTTTTCTTTTCTTTTTGAAGTGTTAAATTGTTTCCCTACACAGCCAGAGGTTCTCACGCGGCTGGAGACATCCCCTCCCCTCAGTTAGGTGGCCACACTGAGTGTCTCTCCTAGCTCTTGAGTAAAACCAATCTTCTCTTTAATTTTCTCAGCTGAAGAAGCTGATGAGATGCTGATCAAATGTGACGGCGGTGTGGAAGCAGCTTTGGGGTATGCCAAGCTGTGGTGCAAATATGTCAAGGAGCTGTTGAACTGGATAGACAAGCGTCTTGCTTACGGTGAGGTCTATTTATCAATATACTGTACAATAGCCATCTGATCCAGGAAGTCCTTCATTCCTTGCAGTTGTACATTCCTTTAATTTAAAGCTTATTGACTCAGATGATATGTTGCTATGGGGGGGGGGACCCACAAACTAATCTGCATTAGGCAACAGAACATAACACTGAAATGGGTGTTTTGCTCTTCCTGTGAACTTTCTGCCAGGTGTGAGCAGCTTCCTAGAAACGCCCCCCTCTTACCATACTATTAATGTTCTTCAATCCACTCCCCTCTTTGTTTGTTGTTCACAGAGGTTGAATTTGCAAAGAACATCCTGAAGATTGCCGAAGCTGGCCGAAGTGCCGTTTTCCCACAGGTAGCACTTCCTCAGAGCTCCCATAACTTCATTTGTGGGGAATCTACTTTTATCGTGAGGTAGTTTGTGTCCTATTTTGCCTGATCTGTAAGATCTTTTGTTCACCTCTCCCAGATGGAGCCTAAAGCAGGATGCTGGAATATATCTAGCTGAGGTAATTACTTTAGACTCCATCTAAGAGAGACTGACAAAAGACCATACAGATTGGAGATGGTGAATTGATTCCAATATTTACTGGGAAATGGTGCTGGTAATGTAGTTTCTAAACACCCACATTTACACAGGTGTGCACACATGCTTTCTGAGTACATATAGGATTAACTCATTCACCACCACCACATGGAGAGGCATCATGGATTCCAATATGCCGTTTCCAACAAAGCATAGGTATATGTTTGCTTTTAAAAACAATGTGATCTTTGTACACCATCTAAAGGCAAGATTGGATGATGCTTTTGTTAGAGCAGGAAAAAAAATTCCATAAACGTAAGCTATTTTTTAATCCCACATGGATCTTCGTAAGGCTGGGCACTACAGCACTTGGAGGAGAACAGAAGAAACATTAGAATTCCAGAAATCAAGCCCAATTGTGTATGTCAGTGTCTTTTGTTTAAAGAAAGTTTCAAAATGGGGGCTGCAGACTCAGGTTAGAGGTCTAGATTTCAGATTTTACCTCCAGTGAGGTGAAACAAATAGTTGCTGAATGACCTCTTATACCTGTTGATATAAACAACACACTTGTTGTTAGGGCCCTTTCAGATTCTGTATGTATGTATGTATGTAATTCCTACAACTCCAATAAACACCATTTTAATAGTCAAGCTACAGTTGAAACTAGAGAAAATGTTTTGTTTCAAACAGTAAGTGTCCGTCCTTCTTTCTAATAAGAGTTAGTTTCTGGACTCACAATGGTTCTGGAGCTAAGAGCAGAGGTGCCTCTTATAGTCCTTAATGTAGTCTGTGTGCTCCTTTGAGGCCACAATAAGAATGAAGGGAAATCATGATGAGTGGGAAGCTTCTTTGAGGTTTCTACTACATGCTCTAGGACAATGGTTCCCAACCTTGGGTTCCCAGATGTTCTTGGACTAAAACTCCCAAAAGCCTTCACTGCTAGCTGTTCTGGCCAGGATTTCTGGGAGCTGTAACCCAAGAACACTTGGGGACCCAAAGTTGGGAGCCACTGCAAAAGCAACTTATCTCTTCAGGAATGCAAGCAACACAGTGGCCAGTAGAATGCCTTCTGCTCCTCCAGGGATGCACATACCTCTGTTGGATCATGGTGGCAGATAATCTATGCAGCAGTTGGATTGCTAACTCAGAAAAGTTCCATTTATTTCTGTATTTATTTCAACCCAGGAATCCTTACACTTGTTGACTATATGATAAAACGGGTTGGTGACCCATAATTAATAAGCAAGATATCCAGTGTGATGATGTGGCTAGAGTGACAGACTAGAACTCAGCTACTGAATGGGAGAGGCTCCTTTGGTTTGTTGTTACATACAGATGTGCCTCATATTGTGGACTGGATCTGCTGGTGCCTTGGAGTGCCTCCAGTACTGAAGTCTTGTATTGAGACGTGTGATCTGGCTGGTCTCTGAAGTGAGCTTCTTTGCAGATGTGCTGGCTACCTTATAGAGCTGCTGGATGAAACTACAGCCACATTGCACACAATTCATAAGGTGTTAAGTGCTGTCCACGGGGTTGTTCCCAATTAGGAGTGTTTTAATAGGGCTCCTCTGACCTTTCTATATGCTGAGACTTAAATTCAGTGGTCCTTGTTCTGGTCCCAATGCTCTTTGTCTTTCCAGAACTTCATGCCCCTCCAGAAACTGTACACCATGGTAATGGAACATGACATAAAAGCAGGGAACCTAGCCATTGAGACTGCTGGAATTTTGCACCTGAAAGAGTACTATGAGGTATGGCATTCCTGGGCTTAATTAAGACTGCTGGGCAAGGGCAGCTACTATAATAGTTTGTGGGTCTGCATGTCTTGGTGGAACAACACGTGCCTTGTACTGTATACAGAAGGTCACAAGTTTGATTCCTGGCATCTCCAGATAAAGCTAGGAAACCATTCTGCCTGAAAGATGGAGAACTGCTGCCAGTCAGTATTAGCCATACTAGACTATATGTGTCAAATCACACAAGATGACCAGCTTCACAAATAGGAGGTTTATTCACTGAATGAACACAAGCTCCTTTTCCGTTTGTGAAGATATGGAGGAATGTTAGCAGATAATCACTCTTGCTTTATTGTTTAAGTCAGCTCTGCTTTTAATTGTGAAAGGATCTTGTGAGTTTTGGTCCTGAGTATAAGCCAGCTTCCTATGTTCTCCTCTCCCAGACATTTGTGATATCCTAAAGATGTAATTTTAGAGAACTATAGCCACTTGAGATATTACTGATTGCCTGAGCCCCGCCTGCTACTCCCTCCCTGTGTCTTTTCCCTGCAGCCTCTTTGGGCCAAGAGGAACGAAATTGAGAAATGGCGGAAGGAGTTCAAAGATCAATGGCAGAAGGAGCACAAAAGGATGGTAATTTATTTATTTATTTATTTATTTGATTTTTATTTGATTTTTACCCCGCCCCTCTAGACCATGTCTACTCGGGGCGGCTTACAAAATAAAACAAAACAGTATAAAAATATATAAAATCATAAAAGTTACAACTACAGTTTCAATTTAAAACAATTAATTTAAAGAGAGGATTACCAAGATGGAATAGCAAAGAAAAAGAAAAAGAGAAATACTTAATTGACTGGAGGGAAGGCCTGCTTGAATAACCAAGTTTTTAACTGGCTTTTAAAAACACCCAGCGAGGGTGCCAGCCGAATTTCTGTTGGAAGGGTAAGAACCCAACCAGGAGTGTCCATGGACCTTTAAGTTCCTATACATGCAAGGTTTCTTTTAAGGTTACAATGAAAATGAAGGGATCAGGAATGGGCTGGGAGCTTCCAAACAAATAGACATACTCTTCTGACTGTTGCATCCAAAGACATAACATCTTCAAAAAGACCTAAATTTTCAAGGATTTTAGCCACAGGGACTACCAGAGATATTACCACAACTTTCCTGGAATTGTTCACATTACTTAAAACTTCCAGATTGTTAAGCAGACATGTATAGATAGCATTCTTCAGTCCAATATGGATAATTTATGTAATGTAATGTAATGTAATTTTTTTTCCTTTGCCTTGTATGTAGTGGCAGATGAGAAACTGCCTGCAACCACGGTTTCATAGAATCATAGAATAGTGAAGTTGGAAGGGGCCTATAAGGCCATCAAGTCCAACCCACTGCTCAGGGCAGGAATACAAATCAAAGGATATCTGTCAGGTGGTCGTCTAAGTTTCCCCTGAATGCCTCCAGTGTTGGAGTGCTAATCACCTCTCGCAGTAACTGATTTCACTGTCTTACTGCTCTTACGGTTAGGACGTTTTTCCTGATATTCAGTTGAAATATGGCTTCACAAAAAAATAAAGTAGTAGTAGTAGTAGTAGTAGTAGTAGTAGTAGTAGTAGTAGTAGTAGTAGTAATAATAATAATAATAATAATAATAATAATAATAATAATAATAATAATAATAATAATAATAATAATAATAATAATAATAATAATAATAATAATAATAATAATAATAATAATAAAGTGATTGGTTGTTGTGGGTTTTTCGGGCTCTTTGGCCGTGTTCTGGAGGTTGTTCTTCCTAATGTTTCGCCAATCTCTGTGGCTGGCATCTTCAGAGGACAGCACTCTCTGCTCTGGTGTAGTTGGCTTTGGGAGTGCAGTATTTAGTTAGGCATCCTTCAGTCTCGAAAGACTATGGTATCGTGCTCTGTATGGAGGACTTGGAGCAGCGTCTAGTGTGGCTGAGGAGGCCGATTCGAGAGTGACAGTCTCTTCCACACTGAAGACAAATCCAGTTTGTCCCCTGTCCAGCTCCCTGGTTTTGCTGCTTTTGTGACTTCCTCTTTGCCTCAGCCTGCTGGGCAAGGGTCTCTTCAGATTGGGAGAGGCCGTGATGCAATGCCTGCCTCCAGGCTGAACGCTCAGATGTCAGGGTTTCCCATCTGTTGAGGTCCATTCCTAAGGCCTTCAGATCTCGCTTGCAGATATCCTTGTATCGCAGCTGTGGTCTCCCTCTGGGGCAGTTTCCCTGCACTAATTCTCCATACAGGAGATCCTTTGGAATCCGACCATCAGCCATTCTCACGACGTGCCCAAGCCAACGTAGACATCGCTGTTTCAGTAATGTGTTCATGCTGAAAATTCCAGCTCGTTCTAGGACTACTCTGTTTGGAACTTTGTCCTGCCAGGTGATACCAAAAATCCATCGGAGACAACGCATATGGAAGGTGTTTAGCTTCCTCTCCTGCCGTGCACAAATGGTCCAGGACTCACTACAGTACAGGAGTGTGCTTAGGACACAGGCTCTATAGACCTGGATCTTCGTATGTGTCGTCAGCTTCTTATTGAGCCATACTCTCTTTGTGAGTCTAGAGAACATGGTAGCTGCTTTGCCAATGCGTTTGTCCAGCTCAACATCCAGAGACAGGGTGTCAGAGATGGTTGAGCCAAGGTACACAAAGTCATGAACAACCTCCAATTCTTGTGTGGAGATGGTAATAGAAGGAGGTGAGTCCACACCCTGGCCCATGACTTGTGTTTTCTTCAGGCTGATTGTTAGTCTTGGCAGGCCTTGCTGAATCGATTTATGAGTTGTTGGAGGTCTTCAGCAGAGTGGGCAACAATGGCTGCATCATCTGCGAAGAGGAAGTCCCGCATGCATTTCAGTTGGACTTTGGTCTTCGCTCTCAATCTAGAGAGATTAAAGAGCTTTCCGTCTGATCTAGTCCGGAGATAGACACCCTCGGTTGCAGTTCCAAAGGCATGCTTCAGCATGACAGCAAAAAAGATCCCAAAAAGTGTTGGTGCAAGGACACAGCCCTGTTTCACTCCGCTTCGGATGTCAAAGGGGTCTGATGCTGAGCCGTCAAAAACTACAGTGCCTTTCATTCCCTCATGGAAGGATCTGATGATGTTAAGGAGACGGGGTGGACATCCAATCTTGGGAAGTATTTTAAAAAGGCCATCCCTGCTAACCAAGTCAAATGCTTTTGTAAGGTCTATGAAGGCCACTAAGAGTGGCTGTTGTTGTTCCCTGCATTTCTCCTGCAGCTGTCGGAGGGAGAATACCATGTCAGTTGTGGATCTATTAGCTCGGAATCCACACTGTGATTCTGGATAGACTCTGTCTGCAAGAACCTGGAGCCTCTTCAGCACAACACGGGCAAGCAGCTTCCCTACAATGCTAAGAAGAGAGATGCCACGGTAGTTATTGCAGTCACCCCTGTCGCCTTTGTTCTTGTACAGTATTTATGTACAGTGCAGTATTTATGGCTGTGAAATAGGCCTTTATTTATTTATTTATTTATTGGACTTATATACCGCCCCATAGCGCTACAAGCACTCTCCGGGCGGTTTACAATTTTTAATTATACAGGCTACACATTGCCCCCCCAGCAAGCTGGGTACTCATTTTACCGACCTCGGAAGGATGGAAGGCTGAGTCAACCTTGAGCCGGCTACCTGGGATTTGAACCCCAGGTCGTGAGCACAGTTTTAGCTTGCAGTACAGCGTTTTAACCACTGCGCCACGAGGCTCTTTGTCTTTTTCTGTAGATGGGTGATTAATGTGTATTGTTGTGGGTGTACTGTTGTGATAAGGAAGAGAGATTATCTGTCCCACTGTGATTAATGCGTGTCATTAGCTGGTCTTTTGTGTGTAATGATCCCCGGTCCTTGTGGCTGGGTAGAGTTCGTTGACCTTTTTCACGCTGTATTTTTGAGAGCTAGGGGCCAAGTTTTGTTGAGCTTCACACTTTCCTCTTTTCTGTTGAAGTTTTGCTGGTGCTTGTGGATTTCAATGGCTTCCCTGTGCAGTCTGACGTAATGATTGCTGGTGTTGTTCAGTATTTCAGTATTTTGGAATAGAATTTCATGTCCAGTTTGTTTCAGGGCATGTTCGGCTACTGCAGATTTTTCTGGTTGTTTTAGTCTGCGGTGTCTCTCATGTTCTTTGATTCTGGTGTGGATACTTCGTTTTGTGGTTCCAAAGAGCCCGAAAAACCCACAACAACCATTAGATCCCGGCCGTGAAAGCCTTTGCGAAAAAAGTGATTCTTCATAGCAGTAATGATCTAGCCAAATAAGAAAAATCATTTGAGTCCAGTGTTCAATTTGCCGATATCTTGAAGTGGCTTGTTTATTAAGCCACTTCATGATACTAGAAATTGACAGCAGAAGGAGTCTTGGCAGCTTTGATAACTGCAAGGCTCAATCTTAGTCCATTCCCAGTGGAATGCTGGGAATGGACTAAACTAGAGGTGCACCAACCTGCACCAAAAAGTAGGAGCCTCTGACAGTATTTCAGAAAGGTAAGGGTTGGGATGCGGCAAATTGTTCCATTCTAATAATTATGTTGTGTGGTCGAGAGAGAGAAAAAAAGAGTCACCCAATCCACAGCCACAATGCACCAAATAGTGGGGGAAACATCCATCTGAATGAGCCCAACGTTAGTAGCATGGATCTGTTTCAGTCAGTTACAGTGACTGCATTGCAGTGGTCTGAAAGAAAGTCATTTCCCGCCTAGTAAATTTTGCCTCAAAGCAATTTTCAGTTGCTACAGGCAATCTATTGCTGTTTTAAAGCTTCATTTAGAAGGAAATTCAATTTTCCATTTCGAAGCTTACACAAATACAGGGCATTTCCCAAGGGCCCAAACTGTCTTTCATCTTCAGGGTCAAACTAGACAGCACAGAGAGCACAGTGCTTGCCTCTGAAAGCAGTGAAACACATACAAGTGATGCCCATGTTTACCTCCTGATAACCAATCAAAAAACAAAGCAACCTATTCTGACGGTTATAGAAGGCAAGAAAAGCATATGCTATTAGGAACTGATGCCTCTTGTCTTTTAGCAAATCGCTGCTTCTAGCAACATGTTACATTAGCATCCTCATTCAGTTTGACCTTTTAATGAAACCATTCAGAACTACAGCTGGGCAGCTTGACCACTGTGAATTTTGTCCCACCTGCAGAATGATTCCTTGTCCTCCATGCGCAAGTCCCGGCAACATTACCTCCAGCGCTGTGAGGATCTGGAGAAAGCCAAACTGTTAAGTGCCAAGGCAGAAGAAGAATTCCAGGGTGTAGCAGGCAGTGGCAACAAGCAGCTGGAGAAACGGCGCCGTTATCGAGATGAAGCCCAGATAAAGGTATCGGCCCGCGGTTCTGAAATCAAAGCAATTCAGTTCTCTGTCACTTGTAGGGTAGCCTTGGGTTTTAGAATTCGGATCCTCACAATGATTCAGAGACTGGAAGTGTGTGGAGTATAGATCTTTGAAAGTTGCTTTTGAAAAGTAATCAATTTCTTTTCAATGAGTTGTAATCTGTTTTTTCCAAAGTAACTTTAGAACTTTGCTTCCTTTTAGTTATGTTAAAAAAGAGTGCTGTATTCTGAATTCTACAAGCAGCTGGGGTTGTATAAAACACACTGCTCAGAATCCTATCACAACCAAGTGTGCAATATAGGTTTGTCTGAGTGCGTACCACATGCCAGTTACTGAGTGGCCAATCTCTTCTTCTCCACCTTGTAACCTCAATGTTTACAAAGCAGCATGGGGCCCAGCACAAGCCAAACTTGAAACTACAATAGGACCCCCGTATCTGCGAGGGATCAGTTTCAAGCCCCTCTGTGGCTGCTGAAAAAATGCACATTATAACTATACAGTACATAGCATGGTATCTGGCTCCTTCTAATGGCCAGTTGTGGTAACTTTATCTTTAGAAATATATATTCCTAGAATTTTTCTTTTAATATTTTCAGCAGATACTGATCCTGCAGATAAGGGGGTCCTACTGTACATGATATTCCTTCTCCATTAATGAATGAAGGTTCCCCTTGACATTTAGTCCAGTCATGTCTGACTCTAGGGCGCGGTGCTCATCCCCGTCTCCAATTCTTAGAGCCAGTGTTTGTCCATAGACAGTTTCCGTGGTCACACGGCCAGCGCGACTAGACATGGAACGCCGTTACCTTCCCACCGAGGTGGTACCTATTTATCTACTCGCATTTTTACATGCTTTCGAACTGCTAGGTTGGTAGGAGCTGGGACAAGCGACAGGATCTCGCTTCACTCAGGGAGGGTGGAGTTGCTGCAGATATAACCATGTTTTGCTGTGTAAAAATGCAACCTAAACTTGAACTGCATTGATGATGTTAGGCTGGCCCTGTGCAAAATAGATGGGTATTTATTTGGAGTATAGAACTAGGAATATTTTTGAGGTTCCTCTCTCAGATGTCCACATGAAACATTAGTACTTCACCCTCTTCCATCCCCATTTTGACATTTTCCCAGTCTTTCCATCCATTTTTATTTTATTGTATGCAGGTTCATGAATCAGAAGTGGCCTACAAAGCGTGTGTTATTGATGCCAACAACCGCCGGCAGGGGCTGGAGAAAGTTAGGGAGAGGATTGTGTCCCACATTCGCAAACTAATGTATCAAGGTGATGAGGTATTGAGACGGGTGAGTAGAAATCCATGCATCCACACCTTCCTTTCCCTCCAGAGATATTTTTTAAATAATACAGGAAGATGTAAGAAATGGTGCAGAAACACACAAATTTACAAATAGAAGACCCTGATCACATCTGGATCCTAGTCAAATTCTGAAAACGAGGGGAGTGAGGGCATAACATCAGTTCCCTGAAGAAACCTGCAAAAGGAACATGCTCACTAATGTAGGAGCTTAGGAAGAATGCAAGACTTGAGAGAATTTATGATTTTTGAGAAAGTGGCTGCCTGTACATTTTTTTAAATACAGAAGCAACAAACAGTCCTGAACTACTACAGACTAATACACTTACTTTGGCTTAAGTGTCTAGGGACAGCAGTTCATTCACTCCATCAGATGCAAGAGGCATTATCCTGAGTCAATTATAGTTGGAAATGGGAGACAGGAAATAGTGAGGGCAGAAGAAAATAAAATATGGATTATAGGCCCACAGAAATGTATGCCTTAAGAAATGTGTTACTTTATGGAGCTGTAAAACTCTTGTTCTCACTGTAACAAGGTAACATAGTGGCCCCTCAGAAACTTTTTTACAATGCTCTTCAAGTATTCAAAGCCCTTTAAATTCAGCACCTCAAGATTGAAATGTGATATATCTTGTATATAACCTATCATTGGAAGAGGGGATTCCTTAACTGGTAAAAGTATCTGATTGTTACAACAGCAGATTTTCTCACCTTCCATAGTTTATAAATGAGCTTGCTTTGTTTTGTCATTTGTCTTTGGGATCTAAACACAGGCTTCATTTGCAAGTTAGATTTCTCAAATGTGAAAGTCTGCCTAAGTTATGTCTCGGGAAACACTGACGTGATTTAATCCATGATGACAAATTATCTCTGTAATGTATAGCTCGAGCCTCTGCGATCTTCAATTTCAGTCTTGTAATGTAGTTGATTATTACTATCAGCCTAATGAGCTCATGACTGAGGGAAGATATGAAACGTGATTTTCCTGGCAGCTCAAAGTATTGACCAGTAGGCAGAAACACTGGAGGATTCTGCAGATTTCAAGTGTAACTCCAAATGTTGTGAATTGCAAAAAAAAATGTGTCAACTTTCTTCATGTTTCCTGGTATGGTTTCCCTAAGGTGACACTCAGGATGTTCAAACTCCAGCAGGCTCAAGCAGAGCGAATCCCTGTAGCATACCAGAGCCTGACTGAGTTCTGCACACCCTACCAGACTGGGGAGAAATACCTGGACTTCATTCAGAACCTGCGGAGGAAAGAGCTGTCAGTGGAGGTCTTCAAATTTGAGGAGTTTGTGCCCTCAGTGCAGAGGTAAAAACAGCAAAGCCCTTCCATCTCTACCACTGGAGCAACATAGCCCACTCTTGATTCCTCACACTTTTTCTCCTCTAGCCCTGCTAGCAGTTTTAGGGTGTGAATTTTCCGTCCACCCACCAAACGGAACTTATTGGCAGCTGAAACCCAGAATGTTGAACACAGCAGATGGAAGGGTGTGGCTTCAACAGGAAGGAAAGCGCTCCTTATTTCTTCCCTCTTCAAAGGCAGCATATATGTTCCTTCTTCCTGTAGTTAACGCTCAGGGTCCTTTGCTCATCCACACTAGCCTTCACTGTTTTCAGAGCGAAGGCCCATCATTAATTCCAAATATACTGTACATTCTGAGGGCCTTCCTCAGGGAGAGGGATTTGAGCCACAGGACTTCCTAACAAGTTGGATATAAATTGTACCGGTGACTTCCCCCCCCCCCCAATAACTTGGACTTGATTTGCAACTTGGAGCCCATCCTCCCCCTCCTTTTTTTCTGGGGGCAAAAGTTTGTTTTCAATAATGACCTCGACTTTGGGCCTGGGACTCTGAACTTGATACTTAAGACTCAGACACTCGAACTGAAAGAGCTGCCAACATCCTTGGCCTTCCTTGATTTTTTGTGGGTGTTATCACAGGGGCAGTGCTGCTGTTACAACCCCAGTGAGTGGTGGTGACTCCGTAGTATATCTTAATCAGAGTTTGGGAGAGGGGGGATATATTCTTGGAGTACAATTCTCAGACTCCCCAGGCATATAGCCCGTGGTAATGCTGGCTAAGGGATGCTCAGAAATGTAGTCCAAAAATGAACTTTTCCCAAGCTCCTGTCTCAGCTTTTGTTGAAGAGAAAATGTTGTAATATAAAATGGTAGTCTGGGATTATATAAACTCTCAGTTACAACCAGACAACCAGTCAGGCAGGCAGCCCCCATCCTGACTGAATTCTGTACACCCTACAAGATTGGATAGAAATACCTGGAATTCATTCAGAACCTACTGAGTAAAGAGCTAGCAGTTAAGCCCTTCTTTGGCAGAAACGGGTTCTCAATTACCTCTCCCATCATCCTCCAACAATTTTGACACTCAGAATTGTGTAACTCCTCACTGGGATGTAGAACAGCTGATCAGTCAGGCCATTTCACCAGTAGGCCAAAGATGCACAAGAAAGAGAGTCAATTGTCTATTACTGTCCTGGGTCAACATCATGTTATGTAGTAAAGGGCCTTATTAAAGTCAGACAATAACGTATGGTGCTATATCCACTGCATTTCTTTTTATATTTTATTTTATTTTACAGACATACCTGAATTGACTGTTTGGGGGAGATAAACTAAAATAAATTGTCCAGGCAAAGATTTTAAGCTGTTTAACCATGAATTTGCTATATATCTTTTGAAGAGCCCAAGGGCAGAACTATATGTTCTGAGGCAACCAGATATGGTGAATTCTCCTTGGCAAATACCATCCCTAATCTTTTTGAATAATACCCATCCCCCAGCTAGGTTCTGAAACATGAGGCAAGTGCATCCAACTGAGGGGAAATGATGGAGTTAAAGGTCTGGGTTGTGGACAAGGTTTTTTGGGAAAGGATGTGTACCTCTTACTGTGTTCTCCCACTCAAAGGCCTCCCCTTCCCCAGTTCACTGATGCTACTGGAGGAAGTGCAGTTGTGGAAGCTGCCTTTAATCAAGACAATCTATAGTGGCTCTTTAAGAAGTACAGAGGGTATTTCCAACCTTCTGTTTCTCTAGCCACAAATCTGAAAAAAAAAATAGAGAATAACTCACAAAAAAATATACCTCCAAATCCACCCTGGCTTCTTATAAATAAGACCTAACTTCCTCAGAGGCATCACAATTCCTACTGACTAGGCTTATCCCGTTTTGAAAGAATGATGATAGCCTATGATAAGAGACGTATGGCATCAACAATAAATATTACTGGAAAATAAGTTAGAAATGAAGCACGTAAAGCACAATTTCATCTGGTGAATAGCAATGTACAGTATGTGGAAATACAATATTTACTCTACATAACTCTTTTCCGTGCTCCAGACAAGAAGAAAACTGGATATAGGCTATGACTCAGTGGTACATTCCTATAAGCCATCTTTCCAAAGGGTTTAGTGTTTTTTGAGGTTGCCCTAACTGCTGGAAAAGCAGAAAACTTTTTCAATACTTTTTAATCAAGGCTAATCAAGGCCCAGGGACAAAGAACACATGAAGCCAAAGCTGCTTCCACACTAGTCATTCGACAAGGATTTGCCATGCCTTGTACAGCAAGATTGGAGAACATGTAGTATCCCAGAGGTTGCTGGACTCCACCTTCCATACACTGCCCATTCTCGTTTTAAGAGGAGAACATCCATCTGTAATCCTTCGTTGTTTCCCCAATGAATCTTCCATCATCTTTCTCACCACATGAGTCTAACTGTAGAAAGACGGAAGAGCCCCACAGTCTTCATTGGAGCACTAATGCATTGATGGATGCTCCTCTGCCTTCCTATGAGTGGTGTGGCTTCAGTGTGGGCAGTGGTGAAGCAGACCAGGGAGGCCATTACAGCTCAGCATACATTCAGCATACCTTTTGCACCTTGTGGCGCAGTGGTTAAACTTCTGTACTGCAGCCAAAACTGGGCTCACAACCTGGACTTCAATCCTGGGTAGCCGGCTCATGGTTGACTCAGCCTTCTATCCTTCTGAGGTTGGTAAAATGAGTACCCAGCTCGCTGGGTGGGCAATTTGTAGCCTGCATACCGTAATTAACTTGTAAACCACCCAGAGAGTGCTTGAAGCGCTATATAAGCGGTATATAAGCAGCACACATTGCTTTTAGCTTTGGGCTACATTTTATAACCTTGTTCATTTTTAAAATCAGTTTTTAAAAAACGTTGTCTTGGCAGTAGTTTGTGAGTGTATGTGTTTGTGTGTACATCTTTTATACACATATCCATGTACACATATTAGTGTTTCGCATATTAGGAACTGCTGGGTAGCTCAGTGTTTGAGGTCTGGCTCGGAGTTCGATTCCCCACAGTGCCTTCTTGTCAGGACTGGATTTGATTATCCATAGAGTCCCTTCCTGCTCTGCACTTCTAAGATTATATTATATATTGTAGTGAAATACTACTTAAATGAAAGAGTGCTGTAGTGCCGCAACTTTAAAATGCACTGCCATGTGCACAGCATTCATTTGAATGAATTCAGCTTGACTTTTTCGAGATGCAAATGCTTCTCCACAGCCCATTTAATGTTTGTTTTCTGTGGGAAAACTGTGAAGAATGATGGGTGCATTGTTTCTTCAGGTCACCCTCCAATGTCAGAAGGAAGAACGCTGCCCGCATCTCATCCCCTCCTGCTGACCTCAGCAATTCCTCAGAAGACACCTCTGGAAAGCTGTCTTCCTTGAGCAGTGAGCAAAGTAAGATACAGTAAATTTAGTAAGTTTAGTTGTAGTAAATGGAGTCACGTAGGCAGAAAAGCAGCCCTATTGCATAAGCAGTGTTGGAGCTGAACACTGAAATGAGGAGGAAGTTTGCTTGTTCTGGAGATTAATGTATGGATCAGAACTCTCCCAGAGCTTAGGAGTGGGGTGAATAATTTGATGAATTATTCCCTCCACAAAGGGAACTGAACTCCCCATTTCCCTCAACCCCACTCATAAGCACCTGATCTCTGACAGGATTTGCAATCATTTTATGGGCCAGTAGAGAAAGGTTTGGTCTGTTATGTCATGTCCCTATGGTATTTTTCATAGCCATGTCTCCCCTCTCTGCTTATCTGTCTTAAAGTTTGTATTTTTCCTCCCTGAATTCTCTTTATTGCTCTTTCCCAAGGCCTAATATTGCCTCTTCTCCTTAGGAAATAAGCAACTTCACCAAGCACACCCAGAGACGTGTCAGGCTGCCCCTTTCCTTTAAAGTATTTCAGCCAGTCTTCATTACAATGAAATTCCTTTAGCCTCTCATAAATTTAGTTAGCTAGTTAATTACAGGGTAATACTATCCTTTGGTGGTGGTGGAGATCCCATGGCAAAACAACTGCCACATCTGGTAGTCTGGCTAGCTTGAGGGAGTTGAATTCTCTTTCTTTCCTGTCCTGCTGTTTCCAGTGGGAGGGAAATAATCACAACCACACCAAAACTGGCATTGTGTAAGGCTTGTTTTGTAAACATGTCGAAATAACGAAGAGATTTTGAATTCTGCAGCTCTGTGGATAACTTACTTCATAACATTCAACCCTGGAATACCCTGCTTTGGCTCCCACTCCCAATGGGACACTACAAGCGAAACAACTGTACTAGTGAAAATTTTCATGACTGTATCAGGAATATTTCAGCAACGCTGGTGTCATCATCCCTATGGAACGCAATTAGTTTCTATGCAGCTGCCTGCAATGTCAGGATTTCTTCCCTCATAACAGTATAGTTAAACGAATGTATGCCTTATAAGGTATCAAGTTGACTTATGCTAGTACCATTATTTTATATCATATTATAGATAGAATCAAGAATCTGTTTTGTCTCCTACAAAAGAACTAGGAGAAAGAGCAAGGCTTAGTAGCTTTTTAAAAATTCCAAAATGTTTAGCCCATCATTTAAGATAATCTTTCCTAGTTTTCTGTCTCCCCTACCTCCAGTGAACATTTATCCTACTACAATATTAAAAAGCTTTCAGTAGAGTTCTCCTACCCCACCCTATTCATTTTCTTTTGGCAAAAGATACCAAATGTCTTCATATGTCCTTTGCCCTTGGAAACTAGGGGGGGGAGTGTGTAGATTGCCTGAGAGATAGAAGGCTGATTGACTCATTGGGTATTCTGATGCAGGGGATAAATTGTGTCTTTAGTCAGAACAGGACATCTCCAAAATAAGATATAGCGGTTCAGCACATTTAAGATACTTCAATCTACTAGAAGCTGGAGCTTATTCCCTGGGGTAGACCAGCCACTGTCTGAAGTAAATTATTTTAGTAATGCTCATTGACTTATAAACTAGCAGGTATTCTCTACTGCCGACTCTTCTTAGACTACCATCCCCTCTTCTTTCACTGTGTAAGGATATAATATTTTCAGAATGATTTCCCTGCACAGTTATTAGTCTTATTACAGCCAGTCCTGCTTCATTAGCTCGCTCACCATACAGATACAATGAGTGAGTGAGGAGTCATGCTAGACAGGCATCGCTAAGGGAAAGACTGAGGCTAGATTTTATTGCTAACATATTCGCCAGATAGGCAGTAAATTGCTTATATATTCATTGGCACTTGGTTATTAAAGACACAATAGGAATGCTGAAGAACTATTGTAAAATTGACCCAGACAGGCTTAGCGGTATCAAGATTAGTCACAAAGGGTCTAGAACCACCACCTCAGTGCTCTTTCTTCTACCCCCTGCTTCCGTTCCCTGTCTGCCTTCTCATTGGTTCTTTAGCGCAGCCAATCACAGTCCTTAGAAGACTGTGATGGGTGGGTCTAAGGAATGAAAGACATGGAATTGTTTGTGAGCTTTTAAAAGTTGGCAGTTGGTTTCAAGAGAGTGTAGGCGCCAAAAGGGAGTGGGTGTGGTTGGAGTGAGAGAGCATGATATGTATTTGTTTAAAGGTGGTGTGTATGAGGGAGAAAATAAGAGCCGGTAGCCATGACATGGTGCCTTTGTAAAGTTAAAGTATGCCTAGGTAACAAACATAAGCACCTAGGAACTAAGACTGAGAGTTCATATGATTTATGCTTCTGTTACAGTCTTAGAAATAAACTGTTAGGTCTTTATGTTAACAACGTCTTATGTAAGAATGGCTTTAGGAACTGAGGGTTCCTGCTATGCTACCACAGAAACCTTTAGAAACACAACCCATATCTCTGGTGGTAGTCCTTCATGTCTTCATATTTCTGGGCTGAAGTATAGATAGGGGAATCAGTTATCTTTTATCTGTGTGGAGGAACTGGCTTTTAGATTTCCACACTTATTTGACTGGAGCCCACAACACATCAGGAAAAAATCTGGGAGAACTGGAATGGCCATGATGCTGTTCTCCCACTCTCATTGCTTGGAAAATCTAAATTATACAAAAACTTTGTTTCATTCTGCTTTACAGGTGGCAACAAGTCTTTCCACAGTGACACAGAAAGCCTTGGAGGGAGTACTGAAGGCCAGTCTTTGGATTCACCCACCTCCAGCCCAGGTGTGAGGGAGTACATCCTGTTTCATATTATTTCTCTTTTTTTATAAACTGGAAAATTAAGCATGGTCATATGAAGGAGAGAACTGGAATAGCCTGATTGTACATTTTGTCCAAGAGGAAGGCTACTATAACATTTTGGAGACATCATATTAATATTTTTTTCTGTTATAGGGTCACTGTTTTCCTAGTCAGTCATAGTGTATAACTTGGTGATGTCACCTTTTTGTGTGTGCATGTTTTGGCAACACACCATTCCCTGTAATGTTAAAAGAATCAGTTTAAAAACCTGGGTTTGAATTCAAACTCACATATACAGTATTTTTAACTTGTGTACAGATACTAATGGCCAATACTGTAGCAAATAAATAGGAGTTAACCAAGGTTGCAACCAGATGGCCCAATTATTCCAGCCTGGATGGATTTAGATGGTGCTAAACAAGTTCGCTTTGAGGTGCAGGATGCCATTTGGGGTGATCCTTACAGCTACATACAAGGACTGAGCACACTGTACATCAAGCAATCCTGTTTAGCACCATCTAGTCTTGTTTCTCTTTAAAGGGAAGGAAAACAAAAAGTCCCCCATCTGCCTCCTCCTTTATGTTTTGTTTAAGCTGCTTAACAATCTTGAGAAATGGAAAGCTTCTTTTCCACTCTTCCATGGAGGAGAAGGGGGTAATGTTTTCCATTTCATTTTAATTGTTGCTATCTGATACAGCATATCAGCAATGTATTGAAAGCACTTTTTTTAAAAGCCCTTTCAAAGCATCAGATACATTAGCAGCAATTAAAAAGAAATGGAAAACTTTCTGTCCCTTCCCCTTTGTAGGTAAGTGGGAAGGAAGCTTTCAATTTCTCTAGATCATTAAGCAGCTTAAGCAATTGAATAGTTCAAGCCATCTGCTTTGGTTTGATCTCAGTGATCACACATGCTGGAACTGAACTGAAACAGAACAATCCTACTGGCATTTAAAAAAAAAAAACAGTAGTCCCTGACAGGGACAAAAAAAGGTTCAAGTAGGTAGATAGTTTGGCACATATCTCATGTGGTCACCAGAAAAAGGAGTGAACCAGCCTGTCCTCAGCTTGAATCTAACCATAGGACAATAGCCCATTTAATTGCACCCCAACTTCATGTCCTAATAAATGAATTAGAAAAATAATGCAAGTCCATGTATGGCTGGAAGGGTTTTTCCTTTCCCCCAAATTCTAAGTTTAAAGCAGGGAAATTGCTTGATGGCATCTCCCATTAGCCCAAGCCAGCATAGCCAATGATGAGGGATGATGGGAGTGTTCAGTGTTCAAATCACTGTTCTCCAGAAAATGGCCCTGCTTATTTCTCAGTTGAAGCTACTACTTTCCAGTCTGCTCTTCTAGAGATAGAAGGTGCTCATCTCTTCTCAAGCATATCACCTAAGGCAGATATTTCACCGTCTCCTCTAGAGACATTCACTGTTGGCAGCTCCACTATCCTTGCAAGATGAGCAGCTGGAATGTTGGAGGAAGGTTTGAGAATGTTACAGTGAAGCAGTGATTCATGAATTCTTATGCAAAACCCAGTGTAGGTGGCCTTGAACTTAACTGGCTCTGGGCTCTGAGCTGGCTTCCACTTTTTTTCCTTTTTAAAAGAAATGTCTCATTCCTGTTCAGGCCACAAGAAGTTGCTGAAGGCTCCATCCACTGGCACAGTATCCTCAGAAGACGGTGAAGACAAAGTCCTGACACAAGTGTATGACAATGGTGAGAAGCAAAATATATATTAAAAAACATATTTTCAGGCAACTGAACAAATGGGTTAGCATCTGTAAACGCTGCTTGGGACAGGAAAATTTTTCTCTCTGTTAACGGTTAAATCAATGCAAGGTCAACACAACATAACTTTGCATTCACTGGAACTGCCTGCCATACCTTCTGCAACTCTTCTACCTTTCATAAAAATTATTCCTTTGCCATTTTCAAACTTTATGAGTTTAAGGGTTTGCAAGAACTCTCCTTTCATCTCGTGTAGTTCTCCCTATCTGTTCCTGCCCATTCTTTATGTAGGTGTGTGCTTTGCTATTCATCTGTGTAAGAATAGAAGATCAAATTATTTGGCATTGAGAGCACAGTATTAGAGGCTGAAGAGACATGATTCCAGCAAACCACTGCAATGGAGTTATCATACTTGAAAATGAGACCCATCTTTACCTCCCAATGACCAACTACAAAACAAAGCAATGTAATTTGTAACTTTTCGGAAATGTGAAAAGCTCCTGCTGTGTTAATTAGATGTATTTTCAGCACCTAATGAATCCTAATAACATGCTGTCTGGAACATATAGCTTGTCTCTTGAGTTTCTCCTATCCAGTAGAAACTAATTAAGGACCACATGCTTCACCCCCTGTCCAGATTCTACGGATGCCTCTGAAAACGGTGTGTCCTGTGGCCAGTTCAAGAACATAAATCTGTCGACCGCTGCCCAGACTCACCGTCTGCGGAAGTTGCGGGGGCCTTCCAAATGCAGAGAATGCGAGAATTTCATGGTCACTGGCACGGAGTGTGAAGAGGTGAGTTAGTGTAAAGGGGTATAAATTTCATATCTCAAAAAGATTGTCATTCTCGGAACACTTCAGGATAAGTGCCCTTTCACTAGAAAACAGGAGTCTCAAAATCAGCCGGGAAATATCAGCCTAAGCAGTGATTTCTGCCCCTGTGTGTGCATTATACAAAGACCTGCAGGCCATCACGCTTCCCTGAAGGGTATTCATGTGTGGTGCTGATGTTCATCACAGTCTCTTTTTTTCAGTTATGATTCTATACTAGAAATATTTTGGGTGTGCATCTAGGAAAAAAAGGTCTATCTATGCAGTGGCTTCACTTTTAAAACTATACAGGCATTCAGATTAAGACAATAGCCGTCTATGAAGTCAGCATCAACTAGATGGTCGGTACCTCAGACCCAAGAGAACTGCATAGCCTGTGATCATGGGCAGGATCTCCTTCAGCCAGCACCCTTGGGCTGCTGACGCATTGCACCCTCCTCAAGAATATTCTCATTTGAGAACTAAATGTGAGTTCTCTTCTGGGTTGGAAGAGAGCCCAGCCGGACCAATTCAGTTTTCTTGATCCACCCACAGTGCTTGCTGACTTGTCACAAGAAATGCCTAGAGACTCTTCTCATCACCTGTGCCCACCAGAAGCTGCCAGCACGGATGTCACTCTTCGGGGTTGGCTTTGGTCAAGTGCCACGGGATTTCCCAGAGGAAGTGCCATTCATTGTGGTGAAGTGTACCTCGGAGATAGAAACCCGTGCCCTCGGAGTGCAGGTAAAGCCCTTCCTTCCCGAGGTAAAGCTGTCACAGTACAGGCTGTGCTCCTGTGGCAATGCAAGCAGTGCAGCCACCGGCTATCCATCTTCAGTCCCAATCTCCACACACCATACAGGGCCAGACTGAGACATGTTGAATCCCAGAGCTACAGCAAGGTCTAGGGATCTCATAACATTACCATAATATTGGCTGAAATCCTGTTGCTTAGCATAGTAAGTTGCATTAGAGTAGATCCACTAAATCAGTGGGGACTGATGAGTCGCATCTCCATAGGTTTTATTGCCACCACACCCATAACAAGGAGAAAACTGTATTATGGGACCAGATGGGACCAGTTGGTTCAGGCAATGCGTACTTCTTGGTGTTATCCATACAGCAGTATTTCAATGGAAGTGCACAAAGAGCGAGTACAGAACATGGGTCAAGAAAGTTGTGAGATCTTCAGGTACGGCCACTTGCAGAACCACAATCTGTTTTTCAGTGTTGTCCCATGGCAAATTGTCCTACTAGTGCCACTAAACCCTGAATTCCTTGCTCAGTGGTGGTCCCTGCGTCCTGAGCCACAGAATTCTGGGAAAGGCAGAAACCAGCCCCTGCCAGCTGCCCAGTTCTAAGTCCCAGCCATCTTGTCTTCCTTGTGTCTCCAGCCTCCTGCCATTGCTGATTCTGGAGGCTCAGCAATGTGTTGCTGTGTTTCTCTTCTGGACACTGTCTGTCCACCAGTTTCTCAGTTGGGTTGCCCTTGCCTCTTCTGTGCTCTTTCGATGCAGGGAATTTACCGTGTGAGTGGGGCCAAGGTCCGCATGGAAAGGCTGTGTCAGGCCTTTGAGAATGGCCAGCGACTGGTGGAGCTCTCGGACCATTCGCCTCATGACATCACCGGAGTTCTTAAACATTTCCTTAAGGAGGTAAGGAGCTGAGAGGAAAACAGGCCGAGACTGATATTTCTCTTGGGTAGGAAGTGGCTTCCCTGAAGCTGATGTTAGACATGTGCAAACAAGGGCATGAATATGGGCGTGTGCAGCCCACGGATCTCTGAAGACTTCTGGCCCTACAGATTCCCCAGCAATTCCCTACTGATCCTTCTTTCACTACTACCGATGACAGTGAGGGCTGAGTAATCTACATCAGAGTTCCTGGAGAAATGGGCAGAGTAAAAACTGTGTGAAAGGAAAGGAGGGAGACACACACAGAGAGAGAGAACCTGTCCTCCATACTGTTCTTTCCAGCCATTCTTTTAGTCTCCCAGCTCAAAGCAGATTCCAAAAAACCCAAAACTGGCCTCAAAGCTGGCCCCATTCTTGGGACCAAAGAGTTATGTTTCCCTGGTTTAAATCATTAGCAGGCAGAGCATCAAAATACACATTCTCCAGACCTTTGGGAGGTTGTATTATCTAATGACAAAAAGAAACCCAATTTAAAAAAAAAATTCACAGCTCATGGTGCAACTATGGAACAATCCTGGCTTAATCCCATTTACACAGTTGGAATGAATCATGATGTAATAGTAACAATAATACAATGTCCGGCCAATTTCAAATTATTTTGGACCTTTTCAGGGTTTTCTACATGTAGAGCATTCAGAAGTGGTTTTACCATTCCCTTCTTCTGGGGCTGGTTCTGGAACTGCGCAGCTTGTCCCAAGGCCACCCAGGCTGTCTCTGCTCACATTAGGTGCAGTGGGGAATCAAACTCCCAACTTCTGGCTCTGCAGCCAGATACCTAATTCATTGAGTTATCCAGGCAGTTGATAGATGATGTACATACTGTACCTCTTAATTGTGCAAGCTGTCTTCCTTTCTCTATACATGCTGTTACATTTACATGACAATCTTTCACAGTCAGAATTTTTAAGCAAAAAAAAAAAATGCAAACATCCTTTGTAGTTCTGCACAGAGAAGTGTCTTGCTGCCAACCACCTCCTGATTCCTCTGCCAACTTGCAGGACTGTTATTTTCAAAGCGAAACTGAACCAACATGTGTTTCAACTACAGGCAATGACAGCATTTTCAAATGAAGAATCTGAACAGGCTTTTTCCACTCACCCTTCCACATCTCAGTAGGCTAGGCTCCTGCCCCCATCTAACTGAAACAGGCCGTGTATTTTTGTGCTGGTAACAACTTTGGATACATGACTCTTCCTGCCTTTTTGAGAGTTTGATGAGTAATGAAGAGCTTATGGCTGTTATATCTGCTGTAACCCCAAGACTGGGTTAGACTTCCCCCTAAACCTAGACCTGATGGTGTGTACCTTTTCCTATGAGCCTGAAGATGATGGAGAATTGTGCCTGCATATCTTGGAAGTTCAAAGATGTCTGCCATTCATCATCATCATCATCATCTTAGAACTGGAGAGCTGGAAGGGACCGTATGGATCCTTGAGACCACCCCTGTTGAAGAGGAATTAGACTCCCAACCACTGGCTCTGCAGCCAGATACCCAAACCACTGAGCTATCCTGCAGTTCTCTTCTTTAGGCCTGTTTTATGTCTTTTAGAGAGGACTCATATCTTTATATTCTACTGGGAGGTTGGAAAGGCACATCTGTTTCTTTCATTAGGTAACGCTGATCCTTTTACTATGTCCTTCCCTGTTGAGAAGACATTCCGCCAAAGCTGGGAATGCTAGATTTAAAATACAGCTAGTTAAAGCTTAATGTTCAGTATTGGACACTTGCTTCATTGCTGTTAACATTTAAAACTAAGAACATGTTAAAAATATTAATTGTTACTATATTAATATCGCCCTACTGAAGCACTGATGGTAGAAACCAATCTGATAAGTAACCCATGCTCAGAGCAAAAAAAGCACGTTGGTGTCGGAGAGATGTGATTCAGGGAGACTGTGGTGTTTGACTTCCAAGGAATCCTGTGATTAAGTCTTGAACACCCATCCCAAAAACAGAGCAGGCTCATTTGCAGATTACCTGGGGTGAGAAAAGCTTTTGCTGTACACTCAGATGTTTTCAGGTGCTATTTAATTTTATCATCAAATCATGGATTATCTGCCCAGATATATACAACACTCTGAGAACTGGGATGGCTGGTAAACAAGGGAAAACATTGTGACTGACTTGAGAGGAAGGGAACTGTAGATACTAGACTTGTAAAGATACTGTTGGTAATATAACAAAAGAGGAAAATTGAAGGAAACTTTTGGTGTCTTTAGGATTAAGAGACTTATTTTAGCGGCATTTTTGTGGACTACAATCCACCTCTTTAGAGACTGGTAGCAGAGTTGTTTAAAAGTGTAGTAGCCTGGTGAGAACTGAAAATATTTGTGATCCGGACAACCAGGACTGAAAAGGGGGTTCTGATCCTTTCTTGTTCCAGCTTTCTAGTCCTGTGCTTCCGTACGCTCTTTATGATGATTTCATGGCCCTCTCAAGGAGCTTGCAGAAAAGTGAGGAAAGAAAAGTGGGAGATTCTGAAACATCGGCAGATCCCATCCAGAGGGCAAAAGAGTTACTGAGTGAAATGCCAGCAACCAACTACAACACCTTGCGGCACCTCATCGCTCATTTGTACAGGTAATGGGGAAACTGGCTGAACCCACAAGCCTTGCTTCCTAAGGAGAGATCAGGTGTGATGGATCTGTCTGAATTGCAACAACTTTGGGGGTTCAAAAAAAGGGTCGTAAGTAGCAATATTTTAAATCAGCTCTAACACTATTTTAAATGTTTAATTATAGTTAGGGGAACCAGGAGCAACTGGCTGGCTGGGTCTGTGACAAGAGTTGCAACCCAGCACATTTTGAAGTTGGGAAGCCTGGTTTATGTTTTAGACATGAGGTCAACTTTCTCTCCCAAGTCCCTGTTACAGAAGAATATAGAAAAAGCCATTTCTTTGTCATACTGCAGCTGTGGGTAACATTTTCCTTCGTTCTGGGAACTGGGGGGGCACACCACATATGCACCACAGGCATGAAGGGAACTACACCCACATAGGCAGAACAATTTCCTTGTGTGCATTCATATACATGCTCCTTTGTCCACACAGAGAGACATGTACATTATCTGTACACATATGTTTGTATACATATATGCAGGTGAAACACAGACCCATTAATGTGTGGATATATACTTGTGCAATGCATGCACACAACTATACACACACTCACGTGCAGACATACACACATGCATACATACCCATGCTCAAGTTAATGTAAAATCAGATTCTTGCATAGGTGCATGCACTCACATACATTCATACACATGTGTACATGCATAGACATATGTACTGTACTTGTATGCATATGCATTTACCTTCACACACACATATACAGAACCATAAACTGGCAAATTCACACTAACAGAATCATGCATTCATGAATATATACATGCCCACATGCAAGCATACATATAAATGCCATGTATCCACCCATGCACAAGCTACACAAATGAACCTGTGGCATGCTCTTGCACATGTATGTGTATTGTAGCACTACACAAACAAACCTATGCACACTCATGTTCTTGTAAATGTGCACATAAATAGATTTGTATTTACATACACAAACACTAAAGAATACATGCTGTGTTTAAATGTACATACATGTATTTATGCATGCACTTGTAGACACACCTATGCACGCACATTCACCCACAGACATGTACACACACAAAAACCTGTGCATGCAAATTCAGTGCACAGACTTGTGTACTCACATAAGTTTTACATCCTCAAATGCAACATTTCCAGAAAGCATAGACACATTTGCCAGGATTCAATGGGTAAGTCCCCGGATTCCCATTTTCCCCACCATTCACAAAGTGGAATTGCTGTTGGAAATGCAGCATAAACATCTCAAATCTGTGCTGTCATTCATGAAAAAAAATGTTCACTTCGATTGGAAACCAAAATCCTTGATGGTTGTTTTTCTCTCTCCAAGGGTGGCTGAAAGATATGAGGAGAACAAGATGTCCCCCAACAATCTGGGGATCATCTTTGGCCCAACACTCATCCGCCCTCCCGGGAGCAATGATGTTTCCATGTCATGCCTGGTGGACTCTGGGTACCAGTCCCAGCTGGTGGAATTTCTCATCCTCAACTACGAAAGGATTTTTGGAATGGATGACCTGCCTTCAGGTGGCCTTTGTGAACGGGACAACTCTTTGAAAGAAGAAAATACCCAAGAGACTCTCTCAAGCAATGAGAGAAGTCTTGATGTCTCTTCTGAGGTAAGAAGCGAGGCAGCCGGCCGGGGGGGGAGGGGTTCTTTTCTGTCATTTGAAGGCTTATTGTATTTTTCTGTTCCAGAGAAGTACAAACAACACGGGCAAAAGTCAGTTGTCTAACTTTACACTGGTTTAAAGGGTGCAGAAACATTTAACTTAAAATTAATTAAAAGTTTCTTATTCTCCCCTTTTTTGGCCCTGAGATTCCCTTTGCCCCAGAGAACACTTTGGAGTGGAAGAGAGCCTTTTATCATTAAAAAAAATCACCACTAAACCAGTGGCAGTAGTGATCTGGTGATGATTTTGTTTCCTATTAAAGGATCCCCTCCACCCCTGCTCCCAAAGGCTCCAAAAGAAAACCCAATGGGATTTCTTCCATTCGTCTATAGCTGTTACCTCTGGCAGGTCCTCTTTGCCTTGTTGATAGTTTTCTTGCAATGTCCAGAGCAGAACTTCATAACATTGTGGCCAGAGCTGAAAACACTGCTTCACAGGCATGACTTTTCCCAGCAGAAGCACGCATCTGCACTGTATTTTGATGAAGAGGATTGTGTAACTCAAGATGGTGTAGCTGAGGCCAGGCAGAAGCAGAGGATGGAGGAAACCGACTGTCCGCCAAGCAGAGACACCGTAGGTAATTTTTTTTGGTGTACAAATCAGCTGTTCAATGATGAGAAGGGACTATATTTTGCAAAGAAAATCTTGAGCTAAGCCATTTCCAAAAGAGCTGCCTCAACCACCCGCCCAAAACCGTTAACGTCCATACTGTGCCTCTTTGCAGAGCACTGAGGGACTTACAGCTTTCCATATATTGTTGGGTGGCTCTCATCATCCTTAATTGTTGGCCAGGCTGATGCGATTCAGAGTCGAACCATATCTGGAGGGACATAGGTTCCCCAGCTCAGGTCTACACAGGATTTGTTGTGTCAAAATCCCAAACATTTAGCAAAGATGGTTTATCCGCTCTTCGATCAGAGAGCTCAAAACTGAATTATGATTTCTTTATATAAATGTCCTTCGTGACTGTAAGAAGTTAGAACACTTAGAGCTCTTGGTGGAGCTGCATCCTCCCGTTCCAAAGTCTTCCGACAAGGATACTGGCAAGTCTTTGGGTCTGAGACCCAAGCCCCAGGTCCAAGTTCCCATGAAGGACAAACTTGTTTTCCCCAGAAAAAAAAGGGGGAGAGGTGGGTGAGTTCAGAGCTGTGAGTTGAGTGTGAGTCATTGGGGGGGACGACACCCAAATTGAGTCCAAGTTGAGCTGTGAGTGTGACTGACATCTTGTTTTTATTTGATTCAGTGATGTGATTTTAATTTTTACTCTAGATTTGATGATGATGATGGGAACGGCCCAGAATATTGCTATGCACTAATAGGGCAGTTTGTGTGTGTGTGTGTGTGTGTGTGTGTGTGTATGTGTGTATGTGTGTATGTGTGAGAGAGAGAGAGACAGAGAGAGAGAGAATAAATAAATAAATAAATAAATAAATAAATAAATAAATAAATAAATAAATAAATAAGTGATCAGTCTCCTCAATATAATTAACATCCATGTTATTTTACCATTGTTATTCATGACAGAGGTTCTTACAAGTTTCAGTGGAATACACTTATATATCAAAGATCACCCCCACTGTTAAATACCCATTGACTTTCTTACCAACCAACCAAATAAAAGCTCTATATTTTGATGCCTTGTATGAATATTTGCCATGTTATCTCTCTCTCTCTTATTATGTCCACGAAAGCTCACATTAAAATATAAGTTAGTCTTCAAGGTGCCACCACATTTTTGTCTATTTTATTTGTTCTTTTATTTTTATTTATTTTGTGTGGGTTTTTTGCTTTGTTTTTCCCCTGTAATTCTTTATATCTGTAATTAAGGCTGGCTTATGGCATCATGCCACTTGCAGAGACTCTGTGACACTCCAAGGTATGGTGGAGCAAATCCCTCTGATTTCATGCTTATTTGACACTCCAAAAATATGGCGCTCTCTCGAGAATTGCTTAGGTTGCCTTGTCTTGGTGGGTTGGCCCTGCACTGTAGTATTTCAAATAAAATTTACAGAAATCGTGTGACTTAAAATGAGGATTATTTTGTGGCCTTATCTTTAATGCTGCCCTCAACTACTTCCAGCCATTCTTGTTGGAAAGAATCCACGTGTGATAAATGTTTAGAGATTCACATGCTTCAAACTGCTGGCACCAGCAAATAATTTGACAGCATTATATTGCACTGGTTGAAGCTTCTGAGAAGTTTTTTGATGCATCCTCATGTAGAAGGTGTGGCAGTGATGCAGCACAGATGTAACTGAAGCATGTGTGACTGTGGATGATGCATTGTTGCCAGAAAAAAGGCACCATTTATTAAACAGAACTCTTTCACCTTTTACTAAAGTGAGCAAATGCACTTTTAACCACAGCTGCCATTTGGGGAACCCAGGAGAGAAGCTGGATTCAGGAGTAGTCCCCCATTGGAAATCTGGTGTGTTTTTTTAAAGTGGATAGCCACCCCATCCAAAATGGGCTAGATCCTTTTACTGACTTACTGATCCTAAGGGTCCTACTTGATTATATTGTTGGCATCACTTTGTGCTCTCTCAAAAGTGGTGGAAAACACTGTCATAGTACACTATTTTCCTCAGCTACATATCTTGCATTTAGTGTGCTTTGTTTTCTTGTTGGTCATTAGAATGTAAACATTCCCTTATTTCCCAGGTGTGATTGCTGAGACATGTATCTCTAAGGAAATTCCACTATGGGAGGGAAAATGCATTGACTGGAAGAAATATTAATTCCTCTAACATCTGTTTTGGCCCTTAGTCTTACTGACTGAGAACACTCTTGTTGTGCCACATCTAGGTTAAATTCCAGTGTGTTAACCAATATTTAATCCTTTCGTTCATTCGTTTAGTCGTGTCCGACTCTTTGTGACCCCATGGACCAGAGCACGCCAGGCCCTCCTATCTTCCACTGCTTCCCGTAGTTGTGTCAATTTCATGTTGGTTGCTTCGCAGACACTGTCCAGCCATCTCATCCTCTTAATTAATCCTTTAATTAACTTTAATTAACATTGAAAGAGAGGGATAGAACACTCAGCAGAGAGGCTGTCTTTAAATTTCAAAAGCTGGAAGGAATGATTGGTTAGTGCTAGATAGACAGACAATCCCTCCAGCTCAGAAATGTGTCTCCCATTCAAACAACAGATAGCATACAAGGTTATAAAAAAAAACCCAGTAAAATTACTGGCAATGCCAAGCACCCAATAAGAAACCATAGTAAAGAAGCAGCTCAGAATAGCTCCGCCCTCTGTCTCAGCAATAGGAGCTAGCTAGGTGGTGGTGTTATTTAAGGGCACCAGGTTCTTTACTTCCTTGGTGCAAGGGATTGCTGGAAAGACACATACTCTTCATATGATGAGTTTGATGCACAGGAGAAAGAAAGTAGATTAATCCTCATGGTGCAGAATAGAAGTGAGGTACTGTAATGCTGAAACTAAACTATAGGTGGATGAAAACAGTGGTCAAGATATGACATTGGAGGAATTTTCAAGGCAATTGTACACTTCAGACTTAAACTGGTTTAATAGTCAGGCCATATTTAGGAAACTCTGGGAACCATGGTCATACGGAAAGAAGGTAGGGCTGGGGATCTAGAATAAAATTCTCAGCACTTCCATCAATTGTGGTTCCTAGGATTCTTTGGGAAAGCCAGGACAGAATTCCCAGAGGCATATAATGGGCCAATCTTGGAAACAAGAGGTTAGTTAAGAGACTCTTGGCCTAGTCAAGAGGCTTCTTCTCAGTTGCTTATGAAAGGTAGGCTGACATTAGAGCCATACACGTTGATAACAGAATAGGCCTTTTGGAACCCAAAAGCCACCAAGGTGAGGTAGCTGATGTATTTGCTTCCACTATGAGCAATCAGTGTTAGAGTTAGGGGCACAGGTCAACGGTTGCAGCATTGATTGGAAGATCCAATTTCCTGCTGCCTCTTGCCTCTCTGAGGACTCAGAGAGAGTAGTCAATGAGGAGTGCTATCTGCTTCCCTGAGGTAATCTTGCTACCTCTTGGGGTCACAGTCCACTGGTTCCCAGCCTTGGCTCTCCAGATGTTCTTGGACTAAAACTCCCAGAAGCCTTCAGCATTAGCTGTGCTGGACAGGGCTTCTGGGAATTGTAGTCCAAGAACACTCAGGTTACCCAAGGTTGGGAAACACTGAACTAGACATTGAGAGGTGTGCTTATTTCCTTCATTTCACCTGTTTTCCCTCTTACACTAGGATTTGCTCAGAGGTTCCTCAGTGGGGAATACCCAGTATGGTGTAGTGGATAGAGGGATGGGCTAGGGACTTAGGAGGTCTGGGTTCAATTCCCTGCTCAGTCACAGAAACTCACTGAGGTTGTCGAGCTGGTAAATCTTACTTACCTTGAAAGCCTTATTCAATTTGCTATAAACTGACTTGACAGGACATAAGAAATTTTTTTTTCAAAATTGGACTTGCAAATTAATACTGTACTGTGATGACCAATCACGAAACAAAGTATGCTAAGTGCAAGGTACATAAGTGAGATACTGTACTCACATGATCGACATCTTTCACCACTTGAGGGAGCACCTCTTTTATAAATCTTCTCAGCCGATTGTCTTAGGCAAGCATGATGGTAGACTGAACAGGATGTCTCATTCCCTAACTCTCATGCCCCATTTTTTCCTCTCAGAGTTGAACAGCAGGGATGACACTGAACCGAAGGACCCTCTGTGTGACCTAGATGCCTCCGTCTGCCCCCAGTCCAGAGGACGCTTCAGCCGGATGCCTGTGAAACATCCCCGGGCCAACATTCCCAGGGTTTCCAGCCTGGCCCTGCTGGCTACTACCCTGTCTGGCTTGGAGTCAGGAAGTGGCCTCCTGCAGCCAGGATCAAATAGCCGCAGTGCCTCTCCAGACACCCGTGGGAAACGCAAGCACTTGGAGATCACCCCGGAGACTGCCCGCATTGTCTCCAAATTTCAGTCTCTGAATGGAAGTCAAGAAGAGAGTTCAGCTGAACTGGGGATTCCTTTATAGATGGAGTCTGTAGATGATCTGGGAAGGAGCAAGACTGAATCTTGAGCACCATGATCTTCCTTTTCTTGGGAGCAAGCAGGACAAAGGGCCAACATGCCAGTTCTTGGAGACAAATGGCTGGACCGTAATTCTGCCAAGCCAAATATGACAGTTCTCCTCTCTTCTCACAAGCAGCTTGACAGGACATTTGAAAAGTGGGAAAGAAACAGACCTGGTGTTACTTCCACAAATGTTGGAAGAATGGCTGCTGCGTTTTGCAAATAGTTTGTTTGCAAAGCTAAACCCAAAGGAGCAGGCTGAGGGGTTGTGCTGGGACACTATAACCTCCAGTCTTGCAGAGGCTCTTAAATGCTTCTGATGCTAGGAACTGCTACTGCCAATATTTTGGTAATGGTGTAGGCACTCACTATCCCGAGAGGTATTTGGTATGATAAAAAGTTGGCAGATAAGATGCAGAATCTGGAGAATCACACAACATTGTTTGAGGTGCTAGGGAAGTATGAATGTGATACAGCTGTTTCCAAGGGCCAGCTCTGCAACCAGAAACCAATATTAAATATAGCCTTTCTCTGAATTTTGGACAATAATTTCCTCTCACTGTAGGGCTTGAGTGGTTGCCAGGATTTAAAAATTACTCTGTGTTTTCCAACCGTGGGTCCCTACATGCTCTTGGACTATCAGTCTGAGAAATCCTGGCCACCATAGCTAGTGGTGAAGGCTTCTGGGAGTTTTAGTCCAAGAACATCAGGGGACCCCAGGTTGGGAACCACTCACTGTTTTAACTCTTCTGCTAAGATTCAGAGAACTCGCAGGGTAAAGTTTTCATCTGAATTGGTTGTGTTTAGAAAGGATGATGTGGCCATGCTGAGACTATATGATGGGAAAACATTGGACTAGATGGAGTTGCATGTATCCTGAGGTTTTAAAAATATCAAAATGGTGGCCAAGAAAGGTGATTTCTGTATACTGCATGCATTGTGCAAATTAGGCAACTTTTTCATTCTCCTAATTGTGTGTACGTTGCCCCTCTACTGTTCTACACAGTTTATTCTACTCCTTATTAATAGAAAGAACAGAGGGGCTGAAATTCTTCCCCCACCTCAACCCTAGAAATCCTGTACACTACTTTGCACCCTCCTGGCATCTCAGATTTCAGAAGGTTTTGCCCACATGCTTTCTAATATATCTTTTCAACCCTCAGAGCTAGAAACATGCCTTTCTTTTTTAAAAAAAGAAATGAAAAAGTTGTCTCCAGAAGCTGAATTTGGTACCCGGTGTAATTTTCCTTTATTTGTGTGTCTGTGTGCTTGTATGAAATGGCAACCAACACACAGCCCTGGTCTCTGGGAGTTCTCTGCACAGCTTCTGTGTTGTGAGTCAAGAGAAACATACGCGTGGGTGGACAATGGAAGCAGTGCGCATCTTTAGGAATATGACTGTCTGTAGCGTTGAGTCAGATCCACAGGTGAGATGTGGTGATACAGTACTGTTGGAGTGTCACTGTATGAACTTGCCTGTGTTTCTTTAATTTAACTTCAGGTGTACAGCTTGGGCTGCTTCATAGAGGATGAAGCTCCTGTAGAGATGTCACTTTTCTGCAGGAAGTTGTGCATACTGAACATTTCTGTGTCCTCCTCTGCTGCTTTGTGTGTTGATTTCATATATGTGTAGGCTGTAAGCTGGATATTAGGTGTGGCCTTTCTTCTTCTCTTGCACGCAGCTGTGGTTTCTGTTGCAGGGTTTTGAATTTCTGATGAAATCCCTCCAGCTGCGCAGCAGATGTGCAGCGATGCCCGGAGCAGAATAGCATCCAGCTCCCCTGAGCAGTCTATGCCTTTTCTCATTAAATGGCACTTACAGTCTCAACAACTCACTCTGAGACATGAATAGTAGAAAGAATAAAAGTTTTCATTAGTTACGATTTAACGGATTGAACAGCAAACTGACTGCCTTCAACAACAGACCTCAACAGACTCAAAGCGGGGCTCTCTTCGAATTCAGAGGCAGGAGAGAACGATTGGTGTGTGCTAGATCGATTGACAGTCACCCCAGCCCAGAAAGGTCCCTCCCAGCCAGATCTTCTCCAGGCAGCATGTGAGGTTGTAAAAACTCCAACAATTTCTTCCCACCATTTCCCTAGTTCTGTTGTTACCTCCTCACCTCTACTGTACAGCACATTTTGAGTCTGTCCTCCCCACAGCAAGCGAGAAGCCTTGGAAGACAGGAGGACTGAAAAAGAGGTGTAGAGATTGAACCACTGTTTTCTTTTCCTTCCTTTTTAGTAGGAGATTTCAAGGCACATGTCTTGGGATCGTCGTCGTCGTTTAGTCATGTCCAACTCTTCGTGACTCCATAAACCAGAGCACGCCAGGCCCTCCTATCCTCCACTGCCTCCCATAGTTGTTTCAGTTTCGTGTTGGTTGCTTCGCAGACACTGTCCAGCCATCTCATCCTCTGTCATCCCCTTCTCCTCTTGCCGTCACACTTTCCTAACATCAAGGTCTTTTCCAAGATGTCTTCTCTTCTCATGAGATGGCCAAAGTACTGGAGCCTCAGCTTCAGGATCTGTCCTTCCAGTGAGCACTCAGGGTTGATTTCCTTTAGAATTGATAGGTTTGTTCTCCTTGCAGTCCAGGGGACACTCAAGAGCCTCCTCCAGCACCACAATTCAAAGGCATCAATTCTTCGGCAGTCTGCTTTCTTTATGGTCCAGCTCTCACTTCCATACGTCACAACAGGAAAAACCATAGCTTTGACTATTCGGATTTTTGTTGGCAAGGTGATGTCTCTGCTCTTTAAGATGCTGTCAAGGTTTGCCATTGGTTACCCAAAGGCAATTCTATTTTGTCTGTACTGCTAGGATGAGGAATATGTAGCCCTCCAGATGCTGTTGGATTACAGCTCCCATTCACCCTAGCTAGTATGGCCAATGGGAATTGCCATCCAACCACATCAGGATAGCTCCATAATGCCTGCCACAGTACGGGAACCTGGTACCAGTTGAGGTTTATAGTCTGGTCCACTTGTAATTAAGAATGCACATATACCTTAGTAAGATGTGAAGATGCCCGTACTGACTTCATGTATGTAGTTTCCTATATAAAACGTTGGGTGGAAATTTTAGCATGAGTAGGAAGCCAAAGGAAAGGTTGGCAAGCTCTTTCCAAGCTGAAATAGAGCTGTCAGCATCACACAGCCTGGCACAAAAATGCTGCAAGTCCTAAGGCAGAATCAACAACACCAATGTCCACCCTCATCCCCAGTATGTCTCTTCAGCCAGGGATGGACCTACTGTGGAACTAACAAAGCTTAAGCTTCAGGCCCCCTAATCCCAGAGGGGTCCCAGAAGTGAGTTTAGAGCCCTTTTTTTTAAAAGTGATCTGTTGTGGAACAACCCTTTTGAAGAAGATAACAATGGTTACCCAGACCTTGTGACTGGTTTAAAAGGGCCCCCTCCTATAACAGTTCAAGCGTCAGGACCCCAAAAATGTAGGTCTGCCATTGTCTTCTGCCTGACTCTTCATGCTGTAAGCATGCAATGGAGCCAGAGAGCTGGCTGCTGCATATCATTACTGCAGTGCAAAATTAAAATGCCACATCTTTTGCCTGCTTAGGAGATGTGACATCCCAAAAACATAACTCATCAAGGAAACATGAAGAGGGGGAACTGGCTCCCTGTCCCTTCAGTTTTTTTGGTCAATAGCAAGGATTTCTACCCACTCCAGATAGTCATTATCTCCATACATGTACTTCTGGAGCAAGTAGAGTGATGTAGACAACACTCGCCCAAGCTGGTAGGCTCCAGATGTGCCTGCCTACATCTCCCATTACCCCCCCCCCCAAAATTGGCCTGAACTGGTTGCTGGTGAAGGGCGTTGTAGCCCACCAGCTCTGGAGGGCACCAGCTTGGGGGAGGCTCCCTTAGAACCTGTTCAGGACCCGGAGCCGGTGCAGATGTGCAAGAGCTGTAAACTCACAGGGCAGGATCCATCCAGAGCTCTCCTGTTTTGCCCCTGTCTCCCAAGCCATCTCTGTATTTTACACTCCCTGGCCTCATGTCTGGACAAGCAAAAGCTATGAGCACATTCCTTTCTGGGCAATTTGGAGAGTAGCTATCAAATAAATCCACAGGGAGTGGAAGGGAAGCTTCCTGTGATGGCTCAGACTCCCCGTTTCTCACCCTTCCAATCAACTTTTCTTTAATATTAGCATTTTTCTCCCAATTAAATTATGGGTGTTGTTGAATGACTTCTTGAACTTCTCATTATTCGTTGTAATGTAACTTGGCCCACCGGCAGGGCAGAATATCAAGATTGTGGATGACAGTCTCAGCTCCCCAGCCCCACCTTACCCAGAATGATTTTCCCTGTGGAAATCCACATTGGCTTCCTCTTCTCAAATCACAGTCTACAGCACTAAAGTGGATTCATTAGCAACCCAGGGAGAGATTTCACTAGCCGCTGTTCTCTCTCTCTCTCTCTCTCTGCTACACACAAGTGTGTGCACTGAAGCGTCTCTGGCATCCCAGTTAACCTCCCAGCAGGGGGAGTCTGCTGATGGGAATTTCAAATGCCAGAGGTATTAGGTTTCTTCAGCTCCGTCCTGTTCTGTGAAGCAATAGCCAGATAAGTAAACCAACATGCTTCTGATCTAAGCCGGAAGGCCGCCAACTGCATCACCCAGTGCCTCCCCCATAGCTTTCCAAGGGAGAGGGCAAGGCTACTCGAGCCTTCCCCACCACAAGGCGTATATGTTTCTCTGAGACCTATGGAGGTAACAGAGGGAAGGAAAGGGGCCTTGAGACTGTCAGGCCCACGAGGAAGTGGTGGTCTATTTTCCATCCTATGGCCAACGTTGGCAAGGTTGGCCTTTGACTGCCTTAGGCGAAGGAGAACATGGCTTTCCCTCCTCTTTACTTCATCTGTGAGCAAATCAGACTCCCAGGTGGGGTATGGCGTCCTGAGGGCCTTGAACCAGTCAGAGCAGGGCTGTGTGACACCCATAACAGTGTTATCCGCCAACAGAAAGGGACCCCGGGGACTCCACCACAGCCACGCATCCGGTATCTGCTCTCAAAGGCCGTGGCATAGCCTTAGGGCCGACCGCATAAAAGAGAGTGCCCTTTTCTTCCTAGAAGAACAGGTGAGCTTGGAAAGCTACCTTTCAAAAGTAATTTGCACTGTTAATGACAGTCAATATCTGAAAAGTGATCAACTCTTGCTGTTTGGTAAAATGCTTGGAAAAGATGTTTCTTAAATTACTTTTTTGCACTGCCTGTTATTTTATTTTTGTTACTTTCCAGTATCTTTTATTTATACTACTTGTTATAGTGTCGGAAAAGTGACCAAATGTTGATATTTGTTAAAATGCTAGGAAACATAGTTTCTTAAATTACTTTCTGTATTGCCTGTTACTTTATTTTTGTTATTCTCTCTTATCTTTAAGTCTCTCTTTCAAAAAAAAAAAAAAAAAAAAAAAACACAGCCACTTTGGATTGGTAAGCAAATGACATAAAGGGTGGGAGGGAATCCTGTCTAGACACTCCTTAAATGCTCTTTGATTGTAACTTTTCACAGTAACTAGAAGTTACTCTATTCCTGTTATCCAAAGTAAAGCTAGCTATGCTACTTGTATATTGTTAATTCCAAGCTTAGAGAGAGAGAGAGACAGAGAGAGAGGCATATCTAATCTCACATCAGATTTTAGAGGCTGGCCTTGACTGCCTGACCTTACGAATTAAGAAGCATTCTGCTTCCCTTTTTGCTTCCTTATGCCTCCATGAAACTTCCATGTGTTTTTAAAATGTATATATTTTGTTCTCTGCTCACTTATTTCAAGGCTTCACACCCTTTTCTGTGCTGGAAGATACATTTGCTTTTTTCCCCAAAAAATTACAAAACATATTTTCCATCTCACACCCACCTCATTTCTTCCTGAGTCTGGCAAATCTGGGGGGGGGGGGGGGTTAAAATGGAGAGAATGGGAATTAAATCCTATCTCTGGGGCATAATCTCCCAGGCCAATCTAAATGAAACATAGTTTTTCTCTGCAAGAGTGCAAGACTAGTTTTGTTGATTTCCATTCAACTTTCAACCAGTTCCCCCTTGCTTTCTTAGGGGTGGGGGAAACATTCTCGCTTGGGGTCGGTCATTTCACCCCATCTCTTGGCACGGAGGACAGTGGTGTTGAGTTGATATCCTAGGGCTCCAGCCTTGCCTGTCTTGCACATATGGACGCAGGCGCCTTTTAATATTTGGATTCGTGTTTTGGGCCGTCTGCCTCCTCTCTGGCCTTGCTGTGTGTTTCCAGGGAGCCATTTCAAATAAATATCCTCTCTACGCTCTCCCTGAAACAAACTTGGCTCAGAGGGGAAAAAAGGTCATCCAACTTGTTCCTCCGTGGCAATGATACGCAAAACGCCCCGTTCCAACTGTCTTTTTTAAAAGATTGCAGTTGCTGCTTAATGTTAAAGCAACACACAGAAGCTGGTGTCGCTGAGTGTCTTTTTAAAAACTATTCATTATCAAATCAATAGAGATGGACATGAATCGGAGAAACGGTGATTTGTTTTGACTTGTGATTTGTCAAGGTTGAACAAATCACAAATAATGAATTTATGATTTTTTCCCCTGACAAATTGATGAATTGATTCATCAATTCATTTTTTCCCTTAAAACCCTATAAAAGAGCTCCCTAAGCACACAGAGACACCAAAATCAGAGAGAAACTTTCCCCTGATTCTCCTCTACAACCCCTGCAAGTTTGGTAAAGTCTGAATGGATAGAAATCACAAATTAGCAATTGTTGATGAATTTTGCAATTCATTTTTTTAATTTGTGCCCATCTCTACTAAACAAAATATATTTGATGCCTAGTTAATATATACACTAAATAGTTCAGGGGTTTAGATATCTGACTGCAGAGCCAGAGTTTGGAAATTCAGTTCCCCAAAGGGCATTCCAGAAGAGCCAGCCTGTGTGGCCTTGGGCAAGCTGCACAGTACCAGGATGCTCCCAGAAGGGAATGGGAAACCACTTCAGAGTGTTCTTTACCTGTGAAGGATCCCTGTAAGGGGGCACATGATTTTTATTATAAGTGAGAGACAGAGTGGTTTAGTGGACAGAGTGATAGTCTAGGATGTAGGTACTTAACCTGCGGTCTGCGGACCCCCAGGGGGTCGTGTTGTCCTCCCAAGGAGTCTGCGAAGGCATGAAGAAATGTTATGATCATTTGCAGTTAAAATAAAAATAATGAATGAATGAATGAAAGGAAGGAAGGAAGAGAAGAAAAGTAAAATAAAATCTTAATTTCCCTTGCCTGGTTCTGTAAAACATGGCTTTTCTAACCTACAGCTTCCATTGAAAACAAACAAAAGTAAAAACTGGTTATGAAAATAATTGTAAAGATATTGGTGGCTATAGCCTGTCCTGTTTCACCTTCCAACAAGGGCACGGTCTCATCATCCTGGCCATCATCCCACACGGGACATCCTTCTGATGTAGGATGCTTCCAGGGTCCTCTCTGAATCCCTTCCTCCTCATCTCGCTTATCCTCTATTCCAATCGCTCCCTCCTTTACTTTTTCCTTCTCTAAGCTTCCTTCTCCACTCTTTAGCCTCCACCTTCTTTTCCTACAATCGGCTTCTTTCTTGGGTACTCTCAGCCTCTCCCAAGCCCCAGTCCATGGGTCTTCCATCCATACCCACTCCCAGCCTGGCGGTAACTGCTCTTCTCTTTTATCTCTGCTGTTCCCACCTCTATCACCTCGATATTTGGCGGAACGCCTCCTACCACCAAGGTCTACCCGGATCACCCGCGCAAGTCAGGAGGTGAGGCTGAGGAGCCTGACGCCGAGAGAGGCCCGGAAGGAGAAGACACGAAACCGGGTCTTCTTGGCGGTGGCTCCTCGCCTCTGGAACAATCTCCCTCTGGCGATTTGCGCGGCCCCCACGCTGGGCACCTTTAAAACCCAATTAAAAACATGGATGTTTATTCAGGCCTTCCCTCCAGCCAACTCTTGATTTTTTTCTTACTTTTCCTTTTTATTTTTACTGTTCTTGTTTGATTATTATGTATTTGTCTATGTTTTATTATTTGATTTTATATTTGGAAGCCGCCTAGAGTGGTCCGGTGGGCCAGATAGGCGGGGTATAAATTAAATAAATAAATAAATAAATAAATAAATAAATAAATAAATAAATAAATAAATAAATAAATATCTCCACCTTCTTCTTCCTCTCCTTTCCCGCTGTTCCTCCCTGAGCCTCTTCAACGGTCCATCTTTGCATCTCCCTTTCTAGCTCATCTGTCTTTGCCCCTTGCTGTTCTGTCTTTTTAAATGTTGGGACAGGCTGGGTTTGTAACGCCTTCTCTTCAGTACGGAGGAGGGATGGCTCTCTGGCCAGTGGGACACCCCTCTCGCCTCCTGTCTCACATACCTATGAAAATGTATGACATAATCAAAGGTGTCAAGAAGACTGTTTGTTTTTGCTGAAATGGATTAACGTGACCATCCTCTTAGAAATGTTTATTTCAAAGCAAATAACATACGAGGACTGTGAAAGGCACAATGGGCTATGGTTTACATTCAGGGAGTCAAGACTGCCAGCATTTCCTCCTAGTGTTCTCGGGTCCCTCCCACCTTCACCTCTGATGCATCAACCTCAGAGAAAATAATCCTGAACCCTTTTTAAGACCACATCCAAACAAATGCTTCAGGAAACAAGCCCTCTGCCATTCTTCAAGGCCCAGCATCTGGGCTCCCTTACTGCCAGCATCTGTCCAAGATCAGTCTCCGAGGCGTTGCTTTTATTTGTAGGTAGCCTGTGCTACACAGAGTTCGGGGTCAGTTTGCAGAGAATCAGCAGAGACCCTGGAGGCAAAAGGTTTCCTTACCATTGTGGACTCGACTCCTTTGGGCTGCAGGGAGAAAGAAAGGCTCTTTTAAGTGGACGGTGAGGAAACGGCTTCTTGCACATAAAACAGCATGTTAGAGAATAAGGTTCAGGGAATGTTTGTGATATGCCTCTTGCAAAAAAATGCATATACTGTATACCCATGTTGTTTTTAATGGGAGAACATTTAAATGCACATTCTCCAGACACTCCCAATAGTAGGAACTACTGCAGTCAAGGACATTTTAACTGTTTGATTCTGCTGATAATGTGAACTGCTCTAGTTTTTAATTTGTCTAACAAGCACACCCTTCCTGAGTGTGGGTGGATGGGGCATAGATAGGAAGATAAGAGCTGTTTCTCTGATTTGTATCAATGGTCCATATAATCCAGTACAGTGATGCCCCGCATAGCAACGTTAATCCGTTCCGGATTAATCGTCGCTATCCGGAAACATCGCTAAACGGAACTAAAAACCCCATAGGAACGCATTAAACTTCGTTTAATGCGTTCCTATGGGGCCCAAACTCACCTTTCAGCGAAGATCCTCCATAGCGCCGCCTTTTTGCTGCCTCGGTAAGCGAGGGCAGCACGTGAAAATGTTTGCGGTGGCCATTTTGGGCACCCGGAGGCCATTTTGGAACCACCAATAAGCTGTTCTAAAAACATCGCAATGCGAAGATCGGTAAGCGAAACACTTACCGATCATCACAATGCGATGTTTGCCCATTCAGAACATCGCAATGCGGTCGCATTAGCAATCCCAAAAAATAGATCGCTATGCGAATTCGTCGTTAAACAGTGTGCTCGTTATGCGAGGCACCACTGTATTCTGTTCCCAACAGTGGTGAGTCTTTTGAACCGTTTAAAAAGCCTATTTCCTATTTGGCCCCGATGTTGGGGATTTATACAGTATCATTGTTCCTTATCTTAATCTTGATTTAATATCTTTATTACTTTATTACTTTATTACTTTATTACTTTATTACTTTATTACTTTATTACTTTATTACTTTATTTATTTATTTATTTATTTATTTATTTATTTATTTATTCAGTTAGTTAGTTAGTTAGTTAGTTAGTTTAAACTTGTACCCCACCCATTTGGTGGACAAGCCACTACTCTGGGCAGCAGTCAAGAAAATAATAAAAATAGACTGTACAACAATTTTTTAAAAAAATTGAACATATAAAAGCAAAGACCCATTTGGCAAACCATGGGCCGGCATAAACTCAGTACAAAATTAATATTCCAAAGGAGTGAGGTTTATAAAGGCTTGGGTAAAAAGACAGGTTTTCATTTGCTTACAGAATCTTAGGAAGGTGGTGGCCAATCACACCTCCACAGGGAGGAAGTTTGAGAGTGGGGAACAAATAACGAGAAGGCCTGGCCTCTAGTTGACAATTTCCGGGCCTCTCTTGGAGTGGCCACCCACACCATCAAGGATTGGGAGGTGCGGATGGGGCGGGAGAATGACCTGAGGGACAGGTGCTCTGACAGATAGCGAGATTGTAAACTGTAAAGGGCTTTATAAGTTAACATCACTACCTTGAATTTGGCCCGGAAGCAGAATTGCCAGATCAGCAGCTATCCTGTCCTTGAGATTTCAGTGCCCAAACCTGAAACTAGAAAGCAGGCTCTTGCGATGTCACAGGCAGGTCTATGCACAGCTGTTGTGAAATAATACCTACTTTACGAAGAGCCAGGGGACCTGACACCACCTATTGATAGGTGAAGATCATGTTCTAAAGCAGTACTTCCCAACCTTAGGTTCTCAGATGTTCTTGGACCACAGTTCCCACAAATCCTGACCAGCACAGCTAGTGGTGAAGGCATCTGGGAGTTTTAGTTCAAGAACATCTGGATTACCCAAGGTTGGGAGCCAGCCACCTCACATACAAATCTACACTTTCTCCTCCTCCAGCACCCCGAGATTTTTCTCCCTGCCTGGAGACCCAGAAAAGCATAATAATTCCCTGAGACTTCAGTAGTTGCCATGAGAACTACTGCTTCCTGATCTACAACAAACTACCCAAATGACTGGTAGGTCTACCTCCTGACAACTCCTGCTCTAAGCCAACAGAAGACAAGAAATGGTATCTCAGCTGTGTGCCCATCGGTCCATCTGTACCAGATCATGGGTCACACATTGGTTGGTTGGTTGGTTGGTTGAATATACAACCGCCTTACTTGTAAACCGCACTATTCTGTGTGGTTTGAAAATAGGTAAAGGTTCCCCTTGACATTTAGTCAAGTCATGTCCAACGCTAGGGTGTGGTGCTCATCCATGTCTCCAAGCCGTAGAGCCAGTGTTTGTCCGTAGACAGTTTCCGTGGTCACGTGGCCAGTACGATTAGACATGGAACAACGTTACCTTCCCACCGTGGTAGTATCTATTTATCTACTCGCATTTACATGCTTTCAAACTGCTAGGTTGGCAGGAGCTGGGACAAGCAACGGGAATTCACTCCGTCACGTAAATTCGATCTTACGACTGCTGGTCTTCTGACCTTGCAGCACAGAGGCTTCTGTGGTTTAACCTGCAGTGCTACCACATCCTCTGTGTGGTTTACAAGTAGTTAAAACAAACAACAACAAAACTAAATTACCACACAACTAAAAAATCATAATCTCCAAACTTAAAAACCAATGGTGCTAACCAATTTTCAGACTGAAGTGGAGCAGGAGACCAGATATTCAACCAGGGTGGGCCTGAAAGATCTCTCTGAAAATTAGTGTTTCTAACTGCCTCCTAAATAAGTATGGGGGAGGTGTAGGTCTTCTGGGAATTGATTCCATAACCTTTGTGCCACCACTGAGAAGGCCCTACCTCTATTAGATGACATTCGGTCCTCTCTTAGGGTGCCTACATGGAGGAGCCTGATCTGAGAGGATCTGGGAGGTGGGGTGGGCAGATGACTTTGGGAAAAGATGTTCTGACAGGTAACAGTGACAGGTGATCCCAAACTGTGAAGGCCTTTATACAGGAGTGACAGATCCTTGAACATGATCCTGGACACAATGGGTAACTAAATGAAGGCTAGCCAGAACTGGGGTGATCTGGTCAAATTTGTTGTGGTCATTGGATCTATGAATCCAACGCTGGGCCATTCTAATGAGGGAGTGGTGATCCACAGTGTTGTGTGATATATCCCAGAGTCAGCAGTCACCCTGAGGTGAAGTGTGATGTTTATGGAAATGTCACACACGACTCAGCTCTGTTCAACCCAGTGCTCATTTTTTCTGGCACCAGTTCCTATTGTCAATGAAAACAAAAAAACAAGGAGGAAACCACCCTTTCCAAACAGGCTCTCATCACCCCACATAGTTTCAAACCATTCAGGATTTGGCTGAGACCCAGCCGGGTGGGGAGGTTTCCCATTTCATTAGAGGAAAAAGGAAATAAGCCTAGGAACTGGAGCCATCGTTCTTTTTTCTTTTCTTTTCTTTTCTTTTCTTTTCTTTTCTTTTCTTTTCTTTCTTTCTTTTTCTTTCTTTCTTTCTTTCTTTCTTTTTCTTTCTTTCTTTCTTTCTTTCTTTCTTTCTTTCTTTCTTTCTTTCTTTCTTTCTTTCCCTTTTGCAAGAATTATCTATGCCCAAGGCAGCTTTCTTTACCCCTCTTTGTCAAGTTTAATATCAGGTGCCTGCAGTGCCCTAAAAAACGCCATTTAACATGCCTTTCTTCCCAATCCCTGGAAAGGAAGAACAAAGGCAGTATGTGGGGGCCTATATGGCTGAAGGGCAAAAGCATAAATACTGCTCTCTCCATGACAAAACACACAAGGGACGCCCAGATGCTCCAGGCACTGCTTTGAGAGCCAGGGACGCCCACTTGCCTGGTTCAAAGTCCTTTCCTGCAGAAAACTCTCCTGGGCAAATACTTGTAGCTTGTGTTCCTCATTGTGGAAATAATTCCAGCACCTCCTTAAGAGTAGGCCTGTAGCCAGAAATAGTGTGTGGGTGGGAGCCAAAGAGTACATTAGTCAGACCATTGTAAACCAAGCCGCAAAAGAGGTATACGTTTAGTGACAGCCCCTAGGTCTTAGAATGCAGCTCACAATTGAAATAAACTCTGAAATGGTGGGGATAAGAGTAGATTTCAGGCAAAGGCATGGTCGTGGAAGGGGGTGAGCCTGCTAGTGCATCAAAGCTTGGAATTAACTCCTGGGGGGATTACAAATTTAGGCATTTCTCTTACAGTGGAGCCAAAACCACGGTGAGATCTGCCCAGAATCACCCCCTTCCCTTGGAAAAGGAAAAATGATTAGTATAGATGCTTCTTGGTCAAAGGAAATAAATATTATTAGCCATAGATGATGGGCTTTGTTCTTTTTACATATATGTGTATAGTATGGAGTTATGTCTCCTCACACCTATATTCAGAGAGCAGGAAATGGAGGAGAGAGGAAAGGTGTCTAACAAAGGATGCAAGAGAAAGGAAAGGGGAGGGGGTCACCTAGACTGAACTGAAGTGAAAGGGGGGAACCTCTAATTTAGTGGCACTTACAGGGCATACTCTCCACAGACCTCCTATACTGAAGGAGAAGCATGCAAGATTGCACTTTAACTAGGTAAATTTAACTTGCTATGCAAAAATCGGCCCCATCACCCAAAGAGATTTAAACTAATTTGTTGGTTAGCAGCTCTCACTATCAGAGTTTGGAACGAACCAACTGTCCAGAATCCTATTGGTCTCTGACTTCCATAACTTGCCACTGCTAATTGTTGAGGTGCCCGGCTGTGTCTCAGCTGCATGCCAGTTGTGCAATCAAGACACATTCCAGTAGTGGGTTAACTGGCTACAATTAGCTGTGGCACGTTAATGAAAACCTTATGCAAACACCAGTAAGATGCCTCCTGTAAAATGGTGTTTATTCTGCATTAACTCATTTCTCCCACCCCCTTCTCTCAACAAGATTTTAAATTGCATTTGTTGGTTAAACACACTCCTTGTTCCTATGGCACAGTGAATGGGAGGTTTTACTTCATTATTCATTGCAGAGGATGGTCCCAAGGGAGAAGAACAGGCAGAGAGCTCTTGTTAGTAACTGCAGACAGCAAAGATTGAATTTGGGATTCCAGTCCCTTGCATACAAAACCTGTGTGCTATTATTGATCTTTGCAGACCAAGTGTCTGGATTCTAAGTGAGTGGGGAGACAGAGGATGGAACAGTGCAGAGAAATATTCTGCATATACTATGGGGCACTCAATATTTTATTCTGCAAGTAAGAATTCTCCATGGTTAATTTTTTTTAATTGGTGCACTTCAGCATTGCAGTGGATCGAATGGGAGTGAAGACACAATTCCTTATTTACCTTTTCTTAATCCAGGTAAACAACCCACAGTATCTGAAGGGTGAGTTGTCGAGGCGGGAGGTTGGAGAGAATAGATGCAGAGCAGTGTCAAAACATTACCAAATTGTTTTGTTAGATGTTGGATGATGGGCACCTTTCTCCAGTATGGCAATTTACAGAGCACTGCATTGCACATTCCAGCATCCCTGACTTTCAATCAGATAGTGAGATTCATAGTTGAGTGCCTTTGGAAAATGCCATGTTGGGGAAGGCAACTGAAAAATGACAAAAATAGCAGTTTTGAAAGACCTGGGTGTTTGCCCTGCTGTTTGGCACATGACAGGTGTGGAAGGATTTTCTTTTTTTCCTGATGACCACACAACATAATGGCTAAAGTGGACCAGTTTGCCCCCAGGGCACCTCAACCTGAACCTTTTTGAGCCCCCCCCCCTTTTAGGTGTGGGTTGGTGTGCTCTTGTTAAGTCAATTCTCATTGAATACAATTGCTGGGGGGGAAATCTCAAATGGAGTCTTGCAACAGTTAAAGCTACCAAGGCTTCTTCCGCCATCAATTTCTGGTATTGTGAAGTGTTGCACTGAATCACTTAAGGCTAAATTATATTTTTTAAAAATCTTTGTCTTTGTGCGAAGTGCCAATTGCAACTATGGCGGAGGGCAGTTTTTCTTATTACCCCTACACACAAAGCAAAGGAAAAAATACATTTTAAAAAAATTTAGTTTAAGTGATTCACTGCATCAGCGATGGTCTGCTACAGGCAAAAATAATAATTTCCCTTCCAAATGGATGGTTTATTGATGTCTCGAGCAACGCAGTGCCTCTTTTCAGGGCCTTCCTCTGATGGCTGTCAGAACTGTTCGCTCTCTTCTCAGTTTGTGCCTCACCTTCCTCAGTGCTCACCTGCACAGACACACACACATAAGTATGCACAGCAATTGGGGGGGGGGGGTCCACCCATCTCCTTTTGCCTGTGTGTGTTTTTTTTCTCCCATCCCTCTCCTGCTTGTCATCCTTCCCTTCTTTTTCCGCCCCCTTCTTCCTTTCCCAATGCAGAAGGAGAGGAGGGGCTCCCAGCCTCCCTCTCATCATCTTCTTTCTTGCTTCCTTGCACAGCACAGGAAGAGCAGCTCCTTTGCAGCTCTGTGATACCAATCTCTTTTTAGGAGCCAGAGGGCTGCTTAAGATCAGTAGGTCATTTGGGCACCAGGATTGTACCAAATAACATATTGCTTCTCCCACCCCCACCTCAATTGACCCTATTTAGATCACCCCACACCACACAAAAAGAGCCAGTGTAGTCACAGCCTCATAACAAAAGGTATAAAAACTCAGCATTTGGCTGTTGTACACTCCGACAAGAATTCCAAATCATCCTAACACTAGTGATGCTTTAAATATGCTCTGTGTAGCAGCTGTGTTTTGAGGCACCTCTGAGTGTTCTAATTTATCCATAGAATTTTACAGAAGTTTATGCATTGTTTTCTTACATTTTTAACCCTCCTGTGTTTTCCAACTGTTTCTTCGCCCCTTTTCTTACCACAAAAGAATGTTACAAGTAGGAAACTACAATTTTTTAAACAAAGATGGATAGTATTAAACCTGCATCACTTGTACGTTGCTCTAGTTTTGACACAAATATACTGTTCCTTCCTCCTCTAATATTTTATATTTGTATAATTGATACACTGGTTTTCCGCAAGATACTGGACATCCTTATGGTGTAGCAGCTTGAAAGTAGGACCAGGGACTTAGGAGAGCCTGATCAACCTCACTGGGTCGTTGTTGCAAGGATAAAGCAGGGAAGAAGTGAGTCATGCATGCTGCCTTAGATTCAGCTGGAAGAAATATTGGATATAAATGTAGCAACCCATACATTCATGGTATCTCTGCAAACATCAGCAGAAAAATGTGCACAAACAGCAGGTACAAGCAGTTTCGCGGCTGCCAGCCCATTCATATGGGACTTCGCTTGGGGACCAAATTTACTCTTTGTCAGGATCAGCCTGAACTTGATCTTCCAGCCTGCTGGTCTCTGCACTGTTGCCCCCTGAGATAACCGACTGCGGAGTGGAGGATGAATGGAACGGTCTTATCCTCCTCAATCCCAGACTGGCTCCATCCCTCCAGGCAGCCTGTGGATTCCTCCTCCTGACTTGGCTTCGGTCTAAATGTTTTCAGGCCAGAGCTGGCGCTTCGCCCAGGCAATCCGTCAGACGCTGGGTTTGGCTTGCTCAGCTCCCAGCCTCGCTCTAGGTGTCAGTCTTTTCCTCCTTTACAAAGCTTGGGAGGAATGAGTTACAAGTAGCAGAACTGCCTGGAACAAGTTACCAAGTCGGGCACACGAGAAGTTCCCTTTCAAAAAAATAAATAAAACAAGGAGGGGAAATGATGCTAATTGTGGCACAGGCTGATTTTTGCTGTTACTGGTTCTGCTACTCTTGGAGAGTATTTTTAGTGAAATTTTCACATTTCATGCCAATCACATGAAAAAAAGAAGGAAAACACAAACAAACAAAAAAGGAATGAAAAAGGCATGGATAATGTAGGAGCCCTTTGGCCATCAGGGTTCTCCAGTTTGGCTCCTGGGAAGTCCCTTCCAATGAGTGGCGAGGAACTATGGAGCTTCCATCCAAAATGTGTGGAGCTCCCAAAGCTCCTCACGAAGTGACTTTTTAAAACAATGTTGTAACATAGGCAGCAAATGACATTTTGAGGGTGGTGGGTGGTGAAACAGTTCAGGGAGTAACAGAAACAAAGCACTTGTAAAAAGTCCTTTTACTTTCCACCCACGATGCTCAGTTCCTGGTCAGTCAACCTTCCCCCATCTGCCTGCCTCGCCTTCTTCATCCAAATTCCAGCCTTCCTTTGGAAGTACATTTCATCTCATAACCTGGTTTGGGGGTAATTTGACTGTCCACAGAATCAGAGTATGGAAAACGTCATCTCCTCCTCCTCCTCCTCTTCTTTTTTTTGGGGGGACTACAACTCCCAGGATTCTCCAGCCATTTTCACTTAGGAGCTTCTGGGGCTTATGGTTAAAAAAGAAGAGTAAATGGTCTAAATTCTGTCCAGGGTTGATGCACTTGTGACCTCTTCTAAGGACTCTCTCTGGTCCTTATTCCATGTTTTATGCTGCAGTTCACACATCAGTTCTCCTTATATTCAGCTACTTGTTTCTCAGCACTGGCCCTTATTCATTGTTACTTATCTAATTCCACTAATTCCGCATGGACACACATGGACTGGATCCATCATTTTCTCCCACAGATATTTGGAAGTGACAAATCTCAGGTCTGAGGAACCTACAACCTTCCAGAGGTTGTTCCCATCAGACTCAGCCAGCCGGCCTAGCAATGAGGGAGGATTGGGGATTGAAGTTACCACACCCAAAGAGCCACAGGCTTCTCACCCTCACCTCCCCTGTAAGAATTGATTTTATTTTGTACACTTTCAAAGTTTAAATTGTTCTCTCTCCTCCTCCTAATAGGGTCGGATCCAAAGCTAAAGAAAGAAGAAGATTGGAATCAATATGACTGTCGGCGAGGAAGGTTTCCATCCTGCTTTCAAACCAGAAAGCCTTTCAAACCAGCCTTGCATCGCCTCCTGTGACAAATAGTCACCCTTGCCTTTGCTCAACAGCCAGAGATCCAGTCAACAGCATTCATTAATCTGACATGTACAGAGAAAGGTAAATTTGTTTTAAAGTGTCGTCCACGAAGCCGGCCTATCTCCAGGGCCCTTGTTGCTAACGATCTAAAACCTGCTGCCTAAGCAAAGCCGGAATTGCAGCTTTACCAGTTCTTTTTTTAAAATAAATGATAGAGCAGGGGGCAACCACAAACAGCTGGTTGGAGGGAGGAGGGAAAAAAAAAAAAGACATTGAGCGTTATCCTGTTCCAAATCAGCTCCTCCGCACACTCCTAACTTGTTTTCCTTGAAGCCGGCACTGGCCAAGGGCGTTCTCTGAATCTGTGGCATGAATAACAGAAGATGTCTTCCAGAGAGAAAACAGCAGCAGCGGCAACAACAACAACTGTCAACCAACCCACAGTGTCCGGTGACAGCAACAAAATCCAGGGAAACGGCAGCCACCCCCACACGCCTGATTTGCCAGCTCTGAGCTCTGAGCTTTGAGCACGGTCTGGGCTGTTTGGCGAGTCCCTTCACCCTTGAGGGAAAGGACGCTTGCTTTCTCCCAAAGTGGAGCTGCTGCCAATTTTGAAGAAAAGGTTGTTACGGTCTTGGAACTGCCCAGCTGCGTGCAATGGCTTCCTGTGTTCAGGGACAGATTATCGCTTCT